>NW_025893515.1:0-2580 GCF_002878395.1 Capsicum annuum
TGTATAATAATTTATCCTATCTGTACTGTAATATATATCTAATTCCAGATTTTCAATGTTATTTATTATCTTGTGTTGTTCTTCTCGTAGTGAGTTTTTTAAATTATATAAACTATCACATGTATTTTTTTCTAAATTTTCTAAGGTTTTTTCTATCCATATTAATTTTTCTTTTAGATTTTCCATTATTTTCCTAATTCGGTTTCTATAATTTATTTCATTATTTAGATTGTCTTGATTTTCTCTAGTTTTTCTAATATAATCTAACATCTTTTAATCTGTATAATATCCTTCTGGATAAGTTTCTTCGTATAACTGTTCTAGCCAATTTATAGTTTCAATTTCGTAGTCTATTACTTTTTCTAATATTATTTTCTTAATATCTATAATTTATATATTTTTAAGTATATATAAGATTAAAACTTTAAGATAATCTAAATGATCTATCTTTAAAATTGGTTTTATTATAATATTTTGTAGTTGTTTGTTTTAGCCTTAGTAGTTCTTGCATATTTTTATTGAGAAATTCTATGTATTTTTATATCTTTATTTTCCATGTATTTGTCTATATTTATTTTTATCTATTTTTCTAGTAACTGTATGTTTTTCATATCTTTTTCTAAATTTTCTATGTAATTTGTCATGGTAAGTATTTGTAAGAGTAATTAGGTAGATATGGTATATAATTTACTCTAGTCATGTAATATTTACCAAAGGCTTTTTCTAATATGATTTTTCTTATATCTACTACTTTTATATTTCTAAGTGCATACAAAATAAGTATTTTAAATTTATCTACCATCACATCAGATAAATAATTATTCATTTTCATAAAATTGCTTTTTTCAAAATATTCCCTTCAACCATGTACATAACAAAATATGGTCATCTTAGCTTACTATATACTAGATTAGTCTTAAATAATATGTTCTTCGGTCACTATTAACATGGTAATCCAGATACTTTTTCCCTTAGACAGCGCCTCTACTCTGGTTACTCCCCGCCACGGCTTCTTGCCTCATTGGTTTCACCTTTAGGATGGCATAGTTCTTAGGGATCTTTCTTCGTTTCCTCTTTGTTAATAAACTTCTTAACATATTATTCTTCAAATAATTCTACTATAAAGTAACTAATATGAATTTATTTTATCATATCATTATTGTTGGGAATTATGAATTTAGCTATTCATAATCATAAATAAATATACCTGTTCGGGTAGTTTTGATATTTCTGAAGTTTGTTCCTCCATAGCTTTTTCCATTGAAATATGTCTATTTTATTAACTGAGTAAAATATTTGTTGTGGAATGGAGAGAATGTTTTCTTCAACGCATGAAGGCTTGCCTTTGCAATGCCTTCTGCTTTCTTTATTTATAGAACAAAATCTGAACCAAATTTCTACAAATCTTTACACGTTTTTTAAAATTCTAAAAGCTAACCTAAGAAAGTCAAAAAAGGTGGCTAGGCTACTAACTAGCCTTTAATTTCCTACAATCCTACAAATTTACATCTTTACGTAAAAGTCTAAAGTTTGTACAATAATTCAACAATAATAAGACTTTGTACAATAATTCAATAATATCTTGTCTCCGTTGATTTTGTCGTATCTGCTATATCTCCATTATTGCTTCTTATCTTATCTTTCCAGCTGTCATTTTGTCTCCTTTTATTCTAGATGTACTTCTGGAATAATATTATTTTCTCCATTACACCTTGAACATTGGTGATCTGGATATTTGTGTCCAATTATTTTACAATATCTTGTCAGTAGTTCGTCTGAAATAAATCCTTTTTTAATTACTCTTGCGGTAGATTGTTTTTCTAGATTGAGTAGTGTCATTATCCATTGTCTGACATCTTCAATATCTGCTTGTCGTAGCTCTTTTGAATTAGAGTAAATCATTTGATGATCTCTCGAATAATAGCTCCATATTGGGTTTCCATTAGTGTAATTATTTGCTAGTTCTTGAATAATTGTAGCTAGTCCAATAAGTCATTTATTTGCATAGAAGTCCAGTATCTCAATTCTGGGTATCTTCGGTTGTTGTGTAATATCTTCTGGTATGATCATATCTCTAGTTAGTCCTATCTTTACAACTTGTATAACTGGTTTTATTTCATCATATAGTATCTCTGCCGGTGCAGTATAACACTTTATATAAAATAAATTTCCTTTCGTTATCCTTTTGTAGGTGGTGAATATCTTGTATAATTCTTCCATAGCTGTTAATTCTTCTTCGTCTTGGGTATATATGGTGTTCAATAGTCCATAGTCAAAACAGGTTTTTACTAGGCTTCGGTTAGTTTTGGGTAGTGCAATTAGTTTGTTATATCCTTGTAATTTTTGGGTTATATAGTTGGTGTTTGGTTCTTTGATGTTTGTAGCTCTGGGGTTATGGTTTAGAAAAGTTTGTACTCTGTATATATTTTCTATGTATTTCTGGGTGGTGTAGTTGTAAACTTTTTTGTCTTGGTTTAGGCTATCTCGGTATGTGTTAACTTGCGGGGGTATGAACAAGTGGTCTTTTTGTGTTTTTGGTGTAAATGGTTTTTCAAATATTTTATTCATATTTACATTCTG
>NW_025893516.1:0-4384 GCF_002878395.1 Capsicum annuum
TTTACCGGACTTCACGAAACTGTTTGAGGTGCAAACGGATGCATCCGACTTTGCTATTGGTGGTGTCCTAATGCAAAAGGGCCATCCGATAGCGTTTGAAAGCAGAAAATTAAATGATGCGGAGCGGCGCTATACAGTCCACGAAAAGAAAATGACGGCCATCGTCCATTGCCTAAGGACTTGGCGTCATTATTTGTTGGGAGCGCACTTCATCGTCAAGGCGGATAATGTAGCGACCAGCTACTTCCAATCACAAAAGAAACTATCGCCGAAGCAGGCTCGATGGCAAGACTTCTTGGCCGAGTTTGATTACTCATTGGAGTACAAACTGGGAAAGGCAAATGTTGTGGCCGATGCACTAAGCCGCAAGGTTGTTTTGGCGGCACTGTTGAGCACGACCAGCTGTGATGTGCTGGATACCATCAAGGAAGGGATGGAACATGATCCCGTTGCCAAACAACTTCTTGATTTGGCACGCAAAGGCAAGACCCAAAAGTTTTGGGAAGAGGACGGACTACTATACACCATCGGAAGGCGAGTGTATGTGCCTAGATGGAAAAATCTTAGGCGCTTGTTGATCAAGGAGGGGCAGGACACGACGTGGGCTGGTCATCCGGGACAGAAGAGAACCATGGCTTTGTTAGAAACAGCTTATTATTGGCCTCGCATGAGGGACGACATAGAGGTATACGTTCGCACTTGCCTTGTTTGCCAACAAGACAAAGTGGAATACAAGGCGCCCGGTGGATTACTTGAGCCGCTGCCCACCGCAGAGAAACCATGGGACAGTGTCACCATGGACTTTATCACATGTTTGCCTAACTCGGAGGGTTGCGGAACAATCATGGTCGTCGTTGATCGCTTCTCCAAATATGCAACATTCTCAGCTGCCACATCGAATTGCAAAGCCAAGGAGGCAGCCCGATTGTTTCTCAAAGACGTAGTTAAGCTTTGGGGCGTGCCTAGGCATATCATTAGTGATCGAGACCCGCGATTCACGGGGGCGTTTTGGAAGGAGTTATTCAGTTTGTTGGGGTCGGAGCTGCACTTTTCAACCAGCTTCCATCCCCAAACCGACGGACAAACGGAACGAGTAAATGGATTACTCGAGTGCTACTTGAGGCACTTTGTTAGTGCCAATCAAAGAGACTGGTCACGGTTGCTCGACACGGCCCAATTCTCGTACAATTTGCAACAGAGTGAGTCCATGGGTCGTAGTCCATTCGAGCTTGCAACGGGGCAGCAACCAAACACTTTACAATCCTTACCGGTCAACGCCGGAACGAGGAATCCGGGTGCTTATCATATGGCAAAGGCTTGGGAGGAACAAGTCGATATGGCAAGGTCGTATCTTGATAAAGCAGCCCGCAAAATGAAGAAATTTGCTGACCGCAGCCGCCGTCCAGTCCACTACCGAATCGGAGACAAAGTGATGGTCAAGCTCAATCCGAGGCAATTCAAGTCATTGAGGAGCGTCAATCAAAGTTTGATCCGAAGGTACGAGGGTCCATTCGAGATTGTTGCCAAGGTTGGCAAAATTTCATATAAGCTGGACATGCCATCCCATTTAAGGATTTATCCCGTCTTCCATGCAAGCAAATTAAAGCCGTATTTCGAAGACAAGGAAGACGTGGAGCGGGGTAAGTCTAGTCGGGCCCAAATCTTCATGACATCGGCTGCCACGGATAAATAAATCGAGGACATAATTGATCATCAATTGGTCCGAGGGAAAGGTTGGGGCAATTCAAGTGCCCAATTCTTAGTCCATTGGAAGGGGCAATCACCCGAGGAGGCATCGTGGGAGAAATACGAAGACTTGTGGCCATTCAAGGAGAAGGTCCACAAATATTTGCAGCTATGTGGCGCCGCGGTTGTCGCCAAATCAGGTGAGGGAGAGTGTGACGCCCCGCGTCACTACCCATTAAATTCATCCCTTTTTGGGCACAATTCTGAGCATTTTGGACACATTTCGGAGCCCGACGGGGCTCCCACAACGTCTCGGGACAGGGCCAACGTGGGGGCATCTTTGGGAGGTCAAAATACAAGCTCGGGTCAACATTTATGGGGCTTTGAAGCCTTGACCAGCTGGGCAGTGGCTGCTCTACAAAAACAGCATACTAGACAAAGGCCTTTCTACTAGTTCATGGCGTGCATGCCCAAATGTAGCAATGTTGACTAAGCATTAATTGTATCCCTTAACTAAGGGGCATTATATATAGCTTGTAAGCCCTCTTGGGCAGATCATACACTTCAAATATTCAAGAAATATAATCTGAAAATTGGCTCTTCGGGCCTCCCAAAATCGAGTGTCTTTCTTGCTATTTCCTTGTGAGTTCGTGTGAGTGTTCAAAGGTTCTTGGGGACGAAATTTAGAGTGAGTTTAGGACTGAGTTTAGCATCGACATCGCGAGTGTTAAGCTGTCCGCACGCGGCTAAAATTAGGCCCGTGACAAAGTGGTATCAGAGCAGATTTTGAACATGACATACGACGGCGACGAGGAGGTTCACGGCGGAGACAACTTGGGCAAAACCAAGACCCGAAAACGTGACAAGAGTAGGAACAAGGATGAGGCCCAACTTCCAGTTAGTGAGGCTGTCACTAACGTGGAAGATGGCGAAGGTTCAGCATCCGGCTCTCTCGATGAGAGAATCGTTAGCACGGAGGCTGGCTTAGCGGTTTTGGGCCATCGCTTCAAGACCCTTGAGTCCAACGTTGGTACCCTTGAGGCTGCTGCTCTTGAAGGGCTGGACGAAGTCAAAGCCGACTTGTCCGAGCAAAATGAAGAACACAAAGAGGGGCTGACCAGCTTGGAACTCAAGCTCACGGAAGCCTTATCGGCGCTACACGAAGAGTTCGGGGCAAAACTGTCCGAGGTGATGCTTGGCCAGTCCGCTTTGCAGGAGGAAGTTGCTGATTTGAAGCAACAACTGGAAGCAGCCCGTGTTGGTGGAAATCATGGTTCCGTGGCGTACCATGATGTTCGTATTGAGGCTCCTAAACCCAACGTGTTTAAGGGTGAAAGGAACGCTCAAGACGTAGAGAATTTCATATGGCAATTGGAGTCATATTTTGAGCACGTCAAGATTGTTGACGGGGCAGCAAGGATCCGAATTGCAACCATGTACCTCAGTGACGTCGCAATGTTGTGGTGGCGTAGGAAAAAGGTAGACATAGAGAGGGGTCTTTGCACCATAACTGATTGGGATCAGTTTACGGACGAGTTGAAGGAACAATTTTACCCTCAAAACGTTGTAGATGAGGCTCGACGGAAGTTGAGGGAACTTAAACAAACTTCGTCCATTCATAGCTACGTGAGGGAGTTTACGAAACTCTCACTTCTTGTGACGAGTTTCAGCAGTGAAGATTTGCTCTTCTTCTTTCTTGATGGCCTCCAAAATTGGGCCAAACAAGAATTGAGGAGGCGCAACGTCAAGACCGTGGATGAGGCCATCAAAGTGGCAGAATCCTTGACTGATTTTCATGCCGATTATGCCAAGTCGAAGGATAGTCGGAACAAGCCCATTGCTGCCAAGGGAGATCGTGGGGACAAAGGCAAAGACAAATTTATTCCCAACAAAAATCGTGAGTTCAAAGGCGAGCGCAACCAGCCACCGTCATTCCGCAAGAACTACGAGGAGAAGAAGAAAGGTGTGGCTAACCGCGATAGCGGCTGCTACCTTTGCGGGGATACATCTCACTTTGCGAGATCTTGTCCTTCGTTGAGTAAGCTGGGAGCTATGGTTGCAGCAACACGGAAGGAACAAGCTAGTGTGTAAGCCGGAAGTTCCGGGGAGCGAGAAGCACAAGCTGCCAATTCGGAGAAAGGAAAGGGACACGCCGTTGGTTTGTTCAACAACATGGCTTTGTTCAACCACATGACGCTCGCTGCTCTTGCCGCAAAGAAGCATAGCGTAAGAGCCCGAGAGTCATTATTTGTTGATGGAAAGGTGAATGGCCAAGCAGTCCGCATTATGGTGGACACCGGAGCAACGCATAACTTTGTTACGGAAGAAAAGGCTAAAGAACTTGGCCTTGCATTCGTGACCAGCGATTCCATGTTAAAGACCGTCAATTGTCTCCCTACCAATGTCAATGGCCTCGCTCCTCGGGTGAGTCTCACTTTGGGAGGTTGGAAGGGAGAGACGGATTTTTCGATTGTTCCGATGGATGTCTTTGATATTGTATTGGGGCTGGATTTTTGGTATGAGATTAACGCGTTTATTTCGCCACGTCTCAACCAACTAGCCATTTGCGATGAAGGTGGTTCTTGCATCGTTCCACTTATTCGTGTCGCTCAAAGTGGCACCCGCTTGTCGGTAATGCAGCTAGTTAAAGGTTTCAAGAAAGGGGAACCAACCTTTCTTGCGACATTGATGGAGATCG
>NW_025893517.1:0-2137 GCF_002878395.1 Capsicum annuum
GCCTAATATGTTACTGCCAAGTACATTTATACTAGTTTTGTAAAATTTAAAAAAAACATACTATATTGGTGAAATGATTTAAATAATAGTCTAGTTTGGTCAAAGCATCACTACTAGAAAAAAAACTGAAAAAACGACCAGAAAAAACCGATCACACACAATGGTCAGTTTTTTATTTTTTTAATCTTTTTTAAAAGTGACCACATGTGGTTGCTTTTATATTTTAAAAAATCAAAATAATTATTTCAATAATTTTTATATTAATTATTATTTATTTTACAAATAATTATTTAAAAAAATAACAAAAAGTGGTCGTTACTTTTTTAAATATAATTGAAAAATATTTTTAAAATTATAATTGGTCAGTTTTTAAAAAATCTTTTTTAATTTATTTTTAAAAAAACCGACCACAAGTTGTCGGTTTTTAATTTTAAAAAAATTTATTTTTAAAACATCGACCACTAGTGGTCGATTTTTTAATTAAAATTAGAAAATAATTTTAAAAGAACCGACCACTAGTGGTCGGTTTTTGAACTAACAAAAATTTAAAATTAAATAATTTTTATTAACCAATAATTATATATATGTAATCAAATATATATATATATATATATATATATATATATTATTTTCATTAGAAATAATTATATATATAATGTAATATTAAAATAATTTTTTGAAATTACACTGATCACACGTATTCGATAACCTGTATAATAATAATAAAAATTAATCATTCTTAAATTTTGTGAAAAAATTATACTAAAAAATATATCAAATAATATAAATAAATTACGTTAAACATAATCTTTAATTTTTTACTTATGCATAAATGTATATAATAAATATTTTCCTTCGTATATTCGTTAAATGACGATAAACATGCATAATCTTTGTATAATGAATATGTGTATATATATATATATCATACCGTTGAGATATGATATTATGTTACTATTTTAGTCATAATAATGTAATAAATAACCGATAATTCATCAAAATATAATGAACGTGTTCTATTATAAGGTAATATACTTGTGGATGTGATCTATATAGTACGCATTCAAGAGTTCATATATATAAATATCTTTATATATATATATATCTATATATACATAAATATATATGTATATATGTATATATACATATACATATACATATATATATATATATACATATATATATATATATATATATCATGTAGTGATCGATTGATGAACGATGTAGTCAAAACCTAGTATATTAAGGTAATCAAATATAATTAATTGATCACTCATCTAAGTATGTATAAGAAACACATCGCATTATATTATTGGATAATATACTTGCGTACGTATGTGATATATATAGTACGTATTTAGAACTTGATATAGTCGATAGTGTGCATAAGAACCCAACTGATGAAGCTGTCTAGGTTGACTCGTGCAAAATCTACCCATGTAAGAATCAAATTTTGAATTAATGAATCTTTTTCTCAAAGTTGATATTATTCAAGTATAAGTACTTTAATATTTTTTGACTTTTAATTTTAACTTTACTTTGAATATAGGACAAATATAAGCAACTCGTTCATGAGTATCGTAGTACTCAGCCTCCTGAAAGTCAGGGTGACTCACTACCCCAACATGTAAAGGAGGAGTTATGGGACAAAATTGTGGGTCCTGCAGTTAGAGGTCATTACTAAGAATACCACAAAAATTTTTTTGGCGAGAATATTAGGTGTTCGTCCGTCCTTACATACTCTTACTCTTTAGTTGATAGAGAAACCATTGAAAGAGTAGAAACTATGGTTTCTAAACTCACCGAAGAGCTTGCTGAACAGAGAGAGAGGGCTCAGAAGAAGGAGGAGGAAACATCATCACAAATCAGGATGTTGCAGGAGCAGTTCAGCTCTTTCATTCAGACTGCAGAGATTATTCCTTCGTGTCCTGGTGATGCAGCTTGGGCTGCAAAAGCTCTACGCCCTCTGGATGATATCATCACATATGAGGATATGGAAGACGACGAGGACGAATTCGATGAAGATGAGTTTTAGTTTTTTGACTTTTGTATGTGTTGTACTTTGAATTTAGATATTTTGTTGTAGTTTGTACACTTTTGAAACTATTGTTGTAGTTTTTACACTTTCACTTTTGTT
>NW_025893518.1:0-16049 GCF_002878395.1 Capsicum annuum
AAAAACAATGACAGTGACTTAAGAACTTACAATTATTCTGAGTTAAAAGCCTTAAATATGCTAACAGAAAGCTAGCACATCAGCACCCTCAACTTAAAACAATTTCTTGTCCTCAATCAACTACATAACACCATACTACGATACTTAACCAAGAGACACATAAGATATCTATGACTGTTGATTATCAAGTTTAGCTCAAAATACATTACCCTCTTCATTTTCTATCACTTTAAACCCAACTGTGTATATCAATGAAGATCAATAATGTGACATAAGGGAATCAAGATATGGCATCAATTTACCAACAATAACCATGCCTATATACAAGTTACACCACCCAAATATGTAAGGAACTAGCAATGCCACCAATGTGCCCTTACAACAAAAAAATCCCTCTTCACTCATATATGAAATAAAGTATGTCAATGACGTGACGGTAAAGAGACACTCACTCTCAAAAAGAAGTTCCAATCAATGTATGCCAAATACCATAGGCTTGCCCTTATTTTCATTACCAAGATTTTCAGACAGGTTCGCTAGGATCACTATAGGTCTTCTCTTTAGATTGTAATGTAGGTTAGGGGATGGTATGATACTCGATGATATTTAAAGCGACTAAGCCTCCTTAACACTACACTAGCATCTGGGGTCTCACTTATTAACCTTTTTCTATTCTTCTCTTTTCTTGATCACACATATTCAGGATGGGTGCAGTATTTTCTACAATAACTTCTTTTTTTTCACAACTTTGCTTTTCTTGTTCTTTTCCACCGCACCTAGTTTTTTATCCATTTCTTTTATTCTACCTTTCTTCATACTCATTTTACATCACACACCCCTATGATAGCCACCCTCAACTTAGGCCATTTGCCTAGGTCAAGGTGCACAGTGTCCAAGGAGGACCAGGGCTAAAACAGGTTCATTATGATATAAATGGGATGGTGATACATACCATAAAAAGAAATAGGCTATTCAGGCTTAAAATAGGGACCAAGTAATATTATGCATACAGGGAAGGTCATTTGGACTAAAAGTGGGCTAATATCAAAACGGCCTATGATCCTTTCTTAACCCCTGTCCTTCAGCCTAGGTGAGACTAACCGAGCAAGTTCTGGATTTAACATACAAAGAGAACTATGTAAGATCTCACAAACACATGGCACAAATGTACATCACAAGCTACTACCTATCCGGTTCATGCCCTTGTTAGCAATGATTATCATGTCCCTAATACCAATGCCATAAAAAGATTCACAGTAGTCGCATATAGATTCACATCACACAGTTACAAAATAGACAATAGGAGAGGTATTTACCTTCCCAAAAATCAACCAAGTATGTCAACTATCGCAGATACTTATTTTCTTCCAGTTAACCACAGCACATTACAAAACAAACACCATACGCCTAAACATGCCGGCTCTACTAGAAACAGGACTCCGGGGAAAAGAGGCATGGCAACAAAAATCCCAAGAGGACATCAACACCCACAAGTAGTCCCACCCTCAACTTATAACCATGCATTATTCCCAATGCGTCAAACAAACACAAGAGAGTTAGAAACATACCTGTGGCATCATAGGTGTAAAGATCTGATGTCAATCATATAATACGAATACAAATAATAAAATACCTTGGGTTGCCTCCCAAGAAGCACCTAATTTAGTGTCGCGGCACGACATTATTTAGTCATCTTTTATCCCTCCACTTAGACGATTTGAATTATTGGCCCATCTTTTGATCGTTACTTTTTTTAGGTCCGTTGGGCAAAGGTGAGGGCATGATAAGGATGTTCTATCACACCACTTTGAAGACTTGAACCACTTGCCTAATTTTGCATCAAACTATTATATGGGCTCATTGGGAAGCAGTGAGGATCTTAAAAAGCCACAAAATAAACATCGACATTTAGGCTTCTTGGCTTTTAAGATTGGGGTTGTGTATACCCTTTTGAAAAGATAAACTCCAAAATATAAGAATTTTCCTCCTCATTTTCAAAATTTATCATTTGCTTGGGTGATTCTGTAACGCCCCAAAATTGGGTCCCAAGACGTCACACGGTGCTTAGGGTCAGGGGTACAAGTGGCCCCAAGCTAACCCTCCTACTAGCATAACTCATAAGAAACTGGATAAAATGTTTTAATCTATATAAAATTGGCGAAAACATAGAACTTCTCTGAACTTGATCAATATAAACATGAACTTTACAAGATTATAACTCTACTTTCTGATCATGCATGCTGACGATAACGACTTTCTTTGCTTGAATTAACTGAAATATATTCCTTGTAAATCATCAATAGTAATGCAAGCATTATTTATCTCATAAATCATTATACTCAACTCAAACTCTTTAACTTATGACTTAGAGTGACTCGGTAACTCATAAAACTTGAACTCTTATGGATTTGGGAGGTTCTTATAACTGACATAAACCATGTGAGCTAAATGGAGTCCAATGTGTTTCCCTCCTAAGGAGAGAACGCCACATTGGTTAGAGCATCGTACTCTTGCTAGGGAGTACAACCTAAATTTAGTGATCACAATCTCATACTCGGCCTCTGGCCCACAATTATCAATATTAATCCTACGATGGCACGTAGTTTCAGGGAAAATACCATATTTCCCACTCGGTGCTAAATACTACTCCCAGACACAAGCTCAAAACGTGTTAGAAAATTCGCCACAAACATCACAAGGGTCTATTATGAAGACTAAATCAAATCTCTTTCTCATTTATCAAATCATAATCAATTTGTGGATTCCTAACTCGACTCAAATCAAATCAATCTTTCTCAATATCAAAATGTATCGATTCATTAAATTATGGCAACATCATTAACTTTGAGAAAATATCAAGACTCATTGTAACAACTCAATCTCATGAATCAATATACTCAATAATCCAATTTGTCATAAGAAAGCTTAAAGCTTGAGACATCTCTTGAAAGCACTTGAAATACCAACTCATGGTAGAAACATGAAATTCAAAATATTAAATATCAAGTCATAATTTGGAAATTGTAAAATAATCATGTATTAAAAACTTTAAAAAAAAACATCATAGAACTCATTCTTGACTCTCAAGCTCAAATATCAATTTATATATATATTCAATAATCAAACTTCTCATAGAAAATCTTAAATCATAACTCTTATCTCAAATCATTCGGAAATCATCAACTCATAATAACAATATTCAACTCATGGAATAAGTTCTCAATTTAAGAAATAAAATGATGAAATAGTCATGTGTATCAGTCTTGAATAGCTCAAATATGATAAATCATTAATAAAGTAATTTGGGTGTAAACCCCCTTTGCCAAATCATGAATTTTAATAGTAGAAATTAAATCTTTGGGCACAAGAAGGAAAGAAGTGTTCTTGTTCAAACCCCACATACCTTGGATTATGATTTTAAAATGAGCAAGCTTGCTTGGAAACTCTTCTTCACACTTTTGAGCTAAGTTCTTGATGACTTTGACTTGGAGAACTTGATTCTTGAACAACTTGGTGAAATCTTTGGAAGATTCTTGAATTTTCTTGTAGAAGATTTGATTTAAGATTTTGGAAGAAAACCTAGTTTTAGATATTTCTTGGAAGAGAAATGAGAGAAAATGAACTTCTCTTCTCTACTTGGATATATATATATATAGGACCAAAATGGGCAGAAATGACCAAAATGCCCTTGCAAAAACGTCCCTTAATTGTTGGAAAAAAAATAGCTGACGACATCCGTGACAAGCCGTCAGGCCAGGCTGTCACGAATTGTCGTCACAAAAACGGTGGATTTTATTATTTTTGGCTTAAGGTTGATGACATTTTGTGACAAGCCGTCAAACTTGTGACAAACCGTCACAAAATGCAATCACAAAAGGTTGGATTTTGTAACTTTCTGCCTTAAGGTGACGACATTTTGTGACAAGCCGTCAGGCTTGTGACAAGTTGTCACAAAAGGTCGTCATGGAGTTTCCAGGTTGATACGCTGGAATAAAATAAGCATAACTCTTTGCTCCGATATCGGATTTTGATGAAATTGGTATCGTTAGAAAGCTAATTCAATTATCTATATTTTCATATGTATGGTCTCAATGATTCTTAGTATAACGAGATATATGATCATTTGAAGTTGGATATGAAAAAATCCTTCCCATGAATTCAATCGGTAAGGAATGTTTTATTTTACCTAATCGCTAGGGCATCTTTGAGGACTTAATACGCATCACACTTGATTATAAAACAACCAAATCACTATAATTTATTTCTCATGATATTGAATCATCGTTGCACTATTGGTTAGAGTCTCGAGGTATTACAAAATGGCTCTAACTCCTTCATCGGGTGTCCGATTCGGGTGAATCTTATGTCGATGAAAAGCTTATCCAATTCTACACATGATAGAAAGTGGAATTTAGGGAAATACAACATGATATAAACAACAATCACTTTGGAATTCATCCATATTCACTCAAACTATGGATTTAGGCTTAAGAAATATTCGCGGTATTACAGATTCGACTTTCATCACATCTACCAGGCATAATACTGAAAAATGGTTCGAATGAGGACTAACTCCTACTTTCGAAGTAGAATCCCTATTAGTATCTTTACCCTGAAATGTACTAGAGTCTTCACAAGGATTGTGCTTGATTTCTTCTTTTACCTCTAGCACCATTTCCCCAATCTTCGCATCATCCCTCATGGTTGGTTCGGTTGGTTAGGAAATCTCCAAGAGTTAATCAACATCAAGCTCATCATCAGTATAATATTCTTGCTCCTTATTTTCACACTCTTCGATTAGTCTAAATTATTTCACAGACAAGATATCATCTAAACATAATGTAGAAGAGTGCTTTGGATAATTGACCTTGATATCCATCTCTCCTATCCTTTCTCTTTCCTTGTTAAATGCCCTAATGTCTTGACGTATATCACATATGATATCATTCGTTGTGTCCATAAAAACCAACATTAGTTGAAGCATAGCTTCAATGCCACTCTTTTCGATGCTTAGTTCTTCCTTTTCTTGATCAAAAGACCTATCAAAATCATAAAAAGAACTAGAATTTGGGTTAGCACAATGGGGGGGAGGGGGCATTTGGGCAATCACTTCAATGTTCATCTTGACCACCGTATATAGAACAATCATACTACTGATAGGATAGAGATGGTGCACACATCTCTCTCTGGGGAGCATAGCTACAGTCTTGCCAAAAGTGAGGTCCATCACAATATGGACATGGGTCATCAAGATAAGATTTCTAACCACCAAGATCATGTTCATTCCATGATGCCATAGTAGTAAGTAAACTAAAATAGAAATCTACCTAACACAAGAAATAAAAGTAAACTAAAAACAAATATATACAAGTTTGAATTCAAGCAAGTAGGCTAGAATTCCAAACCAACTCAATACGCCAAATTTAGTCTTCGACAATGGCGCTATTTTTGATAATTCTCAACTTACACGTCAATTTAGTGCAAGACGGTCGTCGTTAATATATATACCCAACTTTGGAGTCGGGGTTGAATCCATAGGGAACAATGTGAGTGGCGATTAAACTAATTTGAAACTAAAGCTACAAGTTAAATTCAAACAAATGATACGAAAAGATAAAATGGGGGTTCTCAATGATCAAATAGATGTTAAAGTTGTAACTTGCTTCAGAACTCAAAGCCAAATTGTTCCCCAGCAATGGCGCCATTTTTATAATGCTCAACTTACACGTCAATTTAGTGCAAGACGGTCGTCGTCAATATATTTACCCAACTTTGGAGTCGGGGTCGAATCCATAGGGAACAATGTGAGTGGCGATTAGACTAATTTGAAACTAAAGCTACAAGTTAAATTCAAACAAATGATACGAAAAGATAAAATGGGGGTTTTCAATGATCAAACAGATGGTAAAGTTGTAACTTGCTTCAGAACTCAAACCCAAATTGTGTCCCGGCAACAATGTCATTTTTTATAACGCTCAACTTACACATCAATTTAGTGCAAGGTGGTCGTCGTCAATATATTTACCCAACTTTGGAGTCGGGGTCAAATCCACAGGGAATAATGTAAGTCGCGATTAAACTATTTGAAACTAAAGCTACCAGTTAAATTCAAACAAATGATACGAAAAGATAAAATGGGGGTTTTCAATGATCAAACAGATGTTAAAGTTGTAACTTGCTTCAGAACTCAAAACCAAAATTTCAATAGTTCAAATCAATGATAAAGAATAAACTAGGGTTGTGATCACTATGATTACTAATTCCCATGAAATAATAGTTGTGGCATTGGGTTCTCATGACTTGCGGGAAACATCAGATTATCAGTTTCGACAGTCCGTCTAAGTTTTTCTCAACCTACCTAGATGTTGAACTTCCTAATTATCTCGAACTTAAGAATTCATTCTATTCATACTGATTTTATTTCAAGTTGATCAATCCTGTTGTAGCATTAATCATTAGATGAGAACTTAACCTTCCCAAATCCTCGTTGATAATTCAATTCTTACTAGGGTTGATTTCTTATCTCAAGTAAATCAACAGTAAGCAAAGCCTATTGTTTGCAACCAACAGAAAATAATTAATACAAAAGAATTATCAAGATGTTCCCATAATCACTCGAACCCTAACCAACTACTAAATCAATGAAAGAATAGTCATAGATCCCATAACCCTAGTTGAGGGTTTTAGTTGCTCATAAGATAGTAAGAGATAACAATTATTGAATTCATAATTTAAAGCAATTAAACTTATAAAAGATGAAATTCAAAGTTGATTCTCCTCCAAGTACAATAAGAATTTCCCACACTAAATCAAAGGATTGAAAATTGAATTACAAGCTCAGAGCCCAAAAAGAAGTAAACTAGTCTATGGAATAAGTTCAAGATGTTCTATCACACTGAATGAACCCTAAAAGATGCTATTTATACCCATAACTTAAGAAAAAATTGAAATAAAAATTTCTGAATTTTCCTTTTAGATGACGACATGTGTGATAACTTATCACAAATCTGATAAGTTATCAGGCATGTCGTCAGAACTTCTGCTTCAATGTGATGACTTCTGTGATAAGTTATCACACATGTCATCAGACATGCTTCCAATTTCTTGTGTTCTACCTCAGTGTGACGACATGTGTGACGACTTATCACAAATCTAATAAGTCATCACACAAGTCGTCAGAATTTCTTCCAAGTGTGAATTCTTCAAAACTCAATTATTCTCACCAATAATCATCCTCCTTGACACAACTTTCATATATTTCCATGCATCTTGACTTTCCTACAAAATCACATGAAATATCATACAAAACAATGACAGATACTTAAGAACTTACAATTATTCCGCGTTAAAAGTGTTAAATGTGCTAACAGAAAGGTAGCACATCAATGTTGAGAAACCAACAAAAATGTTAAGTCCTAATGGACTCCAATCGAGTGCTTAGCATTCGTTCGGAATTTTTTGTGCACAAACGAACTATGCTACCATATCAAATTTGACATTTTGAACTAAACAAAACCATCAAAACTTTTATCCAAGATTGTTTTAATAAAATATGGGTAATCCCAAGTTGATGATACTATTGAGATTTTAAATCCAAGGGTGCCCTAGCCTAAAATCAATATTCCAAAGCTGATGATACTGTTGAGATTCTCATCCGAGGCCATTTACTAGGAGTTTTGGTATAAGAAAAAGACCAATTCCTTTACAACAAATGCTCCAAAATAGGGAAATGAGCCTAAAATCCAAACAAACTATCCCATAATCGAACCGACAATTTCGGTAAGTCATAAATGACCTGTAGCCACTGTGGAAAGACTAGAAATATTGGAAGTGACCTGTAGCCACTGTGGAAAGACTAGAAATATTGGAAACTTACAGACATCAGGAAAATGGCCTGGAGGGTCATTACAATATCCACTACTGAAAGGACTTTCGTCCACAAAAGTCTATGGATGGGAAAATTCTAAAATCTCAAACGGACGAGGTACTAGGCCTGAATGCATCGAGCATGTCTACCAAAATAACCTCTAAGATGAAACAACACTTTTTAGATATTTCACCAAAGTTATCCCTTTTTCACCAACTTCCTTAATTCACTTTCTAAATACCCTTAAACTCATCCTCAATAACCAACTGGCCTCTAGTTGAGTCGAACACGAGTGAAATACATAAACCTAAATCGCACTATACTGACATCACACGAATACAAGCATAACCAGGAATAAACTCAACCAATTTGAGTTCACCCAAGGAATGAACCATATAGTCAACTCTATATTCCAAATCTAACATTATTTTTCCTTTCTAAACCTGACGTAACTCTGATCTGCATAAAATATCCTCTGAGCCCTGTCCATATAACTACATCACACTAACCTCAAAAAACTAAAGTTGGCCTATCAAAAATCCATAATTGAAAGCATAAGAATAAGCTCATACAGTGCTACCTAGACACACAAATAGAGGTAATCAAAGACTGCAATCTCTAGCCAAAGTTACAACTAGTTCGGGTGACCCTCAAAACTAATAATCAGGAATCCGAATCACAAACTCTCAAAAGTAAATGATCCGCCAAGAATGTCCCACCAACTGTGGATGAAATCATGCTAATCCATACTCGGGTATACTTCTCCCACTAAGTAGACATTTAAAATTTCTAAGGGCAACTGAGAAATCAAGGCCAAAAGTAGTAAAAATCAAAATTATGTGCCAACAGACTATCCCTCGAGCATTTATCAAGCATAACCTATCTGAACTGAAGCTAATCGAATCAATAGGTACAAAGTATGCTATTCACTCTATAAATGAATGTTCAACTAAAAAAATCTAGAAATGAGGCTTCAATAGAGTTATATAATCCATAACTGAAATCGTCAAATTCAATTTGAACTACTCGATCACAACTATCAAAATCGATCGAGTTGGCGAGTAAGTGTCCACATATTGAAATTCATATTAACTCCCAAGTCGTCATTCAAAAATTTCAAAAATCACATCTGGAGTCAATAAATCTTTAAGAAGATCAAACACTTCAAATTAATCTCACTATCAGAAAGAAAATATATCTCCAACGATCCCTGCAAAGGCTGAAATTGAAATATTGTTGAAGAACATAATCACAATGGAGGAAAACTACCGATTGAAGCACAAGAAGTCAAATCCATACCTACTAAAGGGTGTACTATATCAAGGCATAACCAAGAACTTACTAAGGCTGCAAATAATATTAGTGATAGCCAAAACTCAAGTAACTTAGAGAAATGCAACCTTAGCCTTAATTTGGTCAATCTAATACTCAATTTACCACAATAAATACCCACTGTATCACCAAGAAAAAGCACTCCATGAAGTCATATTAAGTCGAACAATTGCCAAAGTAAGAATTTTCTAAATTCGCTCACTTTTATCAACCTTAATTAAAGCATGTACCACACCATAGATATGGCGAAGTACCCAACTCGACCCCATTACCAATATCAAAACCACTACAAGGGAACAAACCTAAAAAATTAAAAGGGACACCCTCAAACTAATCAATCACCAGAATGGGCCATATAAACAAGTTGCCAATGCTAGAATATAATATAACCACAAAAGGCCAAACCTACCTTGACTTTCACAATCCATCTTTCCTTACTAACAGAAAGAAAAACCAACCAACTAAGTCTCTAGGCCAACAGATACAAATCACGACAAGGGAAATACTAACTAGATGACACTAGTCTAGACATCTATTATATAAGAATCAATATAAACCAAAAAAATAAAAATAGCAACAACAACATAACATGAAAGAGGCAACAAAAATGGAAAACATAACCAATACCACTCTAAGGTCAAAATAAGGCCATAATGCCAAAGGAAAGAGACTTTAACCTAATTGCTAGACCCAAAGAAAATACCACGCTGATTCACTCCATCCACTACTAAAAAGAATCATCTATGGGGGTAGTTTTATTTGCATAACTCCATTTAAAAACATACAACAATCAGTATAGTGATATCATAGCATATAACCACTGATGGGTATGAAAATTCTAACACAAATTCAAGTAGAACTCAAAAGATAGTCAATTAAGTCACACCTATACAATGCAATCCAACATTATAGTCCTGGCATGACCATAGGAGTATGAATATAAGTGTGTCCAAATCCGTACTGAACATCTACGTCACCAACTAAGACGACAAGTGCACTATCTCTAACTGATGGTGCCACAACTCTATGGGACTGATCTGGATGAGTTGAATCACTAATTATCCCATACTAGGGACCCTCTTTAGACTAGTGATCGGTCTTTCTACAGTCATAAGAGACACTTGATTGCTTAAGAGATGTCCTCTTAAGCAACTAGGTGTGTCCTTAAGCAACACCTGATACCTGTGAATGCTGTAAATTCTTTATTTAGACCGATTTCTCCCATTTTCACCTATTTTTAAGAGAGTAGAACCCTAAATAGTATAAAAACTTGGGAGAACTATTTTTAATACCTCGCAAGATCCTAGACTAGTTTTCAATTATTTTTCATATGTTTAGAAGTCCCAAGCTATTTAATTTGCACTAAGTACAAGTGACATGGCCATTTTAACACTCCAAGATTTTGAACACATTATTTTTGGCCTATCGGAGTTCAAAATAATAATTTTTGAGTTGAAATATGTTTAGGGATGCTAAAATGGTCATCAAGAAGAGTTTGTAAATTTTTGAAAGTGGCTCAAGATGTTTTTGGACCACGGAGGCAGTATGCCTCCGAGATTTCAATGTACCACATAGACTGGCCCTCTACGATACACAATGTGTCATGGAGGTTAGTCTCCATATACACAGCGTGTCACAAAGTCTAGCCTCCGTTCCATGGATATTGTATAAATCCTGCAGCTTCATTAAAGGGGTGATGGGCATTTTAGTATTTTTCCTCTCCCTAAACACCCAATTCATGATTTAACACTCAAGAAGGGTATTATTTGCCCCATTCATCAATAGTTAATGATACTTAATTCCATCCTATCCTCAAGAACACAAAAATCAAAGCTTATTCTAAGAATTCAACCATCCAAAGTCCTAATTCTAACTTTTTTTTTTCAAGAAATCAAGCAACTCAGGTATGTGGGATATTCATCAATGGGTCTCTTCCACCCATTAAGTCCCAAGATCCCTTCTTTTTTCAAGTATAAAACCTTTTCCCTCTTTTTATGAAATTTTAATGTTAAGTGTGAATTTAATCTATTTCTCCTAATAGTTTTAAATAGGAATGATAATATTGTGTTTCCCTATGTAAATTACATGTTTTAGAATCTCAATCATCCATATCATGTCCAATTGATACCATGTCAATTTATCAAGTTATGAATTAAGCCATGTGAGCATGTTGTCTTCATAAGTTTAACATATTCCCATACTCATAATCATGGATTTTATCAACTTAGTGATATATTCTATGTTTTGGGTGTCTGAATCATGAATTTTCTTACAATGTTTTAAATGATGTTATTGTATTTAAAGTATTATTCAGTGTTAGAGGGTTATGAACACCCAATACCTAGATTTTTATGCATATTTTTGATCCCAAGTAAAGAGTCTGTCAGAATCATGATTTTATCACCATATTCGGATTATCATTTTCATAATGAGCACTCACCAGTATCACATAATGCTAAATACATAAGTTTACATGTTCATGATTTCTTTAAATTTTGCATGCACTATTATTTTTAAAATACCATGACTTGAGCATATTTGTTATCAATCTATGTACCAACTTACACTTCAGTGTCTTTCAATTGGGAGTAGGACTTAGCAACGAGCGAACCTAGGGATGAAGGCTCACCCACTTGTAGAGAACTAAGACTTTTAGTAGAAGTCCTTAAGTTCTATAACTATGTAGCTAGCGTAGGTTATAAGATATCACCAGCCAGTTGTTGCACACTTCCACTTGATTTCTCCTTCATTACCCCCAACAATAATTTAGTACATGATATGAGTATCCGTATGGTTTTTAGAGAGGACTGATACTCTCTTACGGGTCACCTTCCAGTTTCTGACTGACACCCTAGTCCTTTGAGACATCAGCTTGATGGATCTACATCATCAGCCATGTGTTGGTACCCCTGGCAAGGTACCATCACCCTTCTAATTGAGGTTACATGGTAGACCCTGATTGTCTCAGATTGGGGCATATTGGTTACATGATAGCTCCCACAGTTTTAGTTCAATACTCAGATTATATCAGTTCAGGTTTGCATGACCAAGTGTTCAGTTTTATCAGATATTTGGTCAGTCGATTTTACAAATTACTTCAGTATATGCTTTACTTGGTCTTGCATTTATTTTACATGTTCATGCATTCATGTTTAGTATCTATATGCTTTTCAGTTAGTCCTTATCTCACATTCTAGTATATTCAAAGTACTGACTGCATACTCTTTTCTACACTGTGTTGAATTCACAATATAGGTTCGAACTCTCAGTTCCCCGATCGCCCTTAGTCAGTCTAATGCCACTCAACAATATTTGTGGTGAGTCCTCATCCCTCGAGGATAATTTATTTGCAGTTATTTTCAGTACTTTTTTTATTTTAGTTAGACAAAGTTAGTTGGGGGTTTGTCCCATCAACTCCTCATGCTTTAGAGGCTTTCAGATGTTGAGACTTGTTTACAATTTTATCAGAAGTTCAGACATGTTGGGTATTATTTTAGTATTACACCTTGACATAAAATTTTATCAGTTTAGGCTCCGTATATGATGTTTTATTATTACTTCATTTGGTACTCACAACAGATACCAAATCATGGGTTAGCTTGGGGTCACTTATGGCCTTAAGCACTATGTTATGACTAGGGGTAGTCTCAGGCAATGACATTATTAGTGGGTGATTTTGGAGTGTTCGTAAGCTCGAATAACATATTTCTTCTCTAAATTCTTGGTGAGCTTCCATCAATTCCATGATTAAATCCTTCAACTTTTTTCTAAAATGCATAGAATATTGGGGGGTTGATTGTAGCACTATTAGAGCTCGAATTCACCCATTCGTAAGGGAAAATATTCCTTGATCATAGAGGGATGCATTGACGGTTTTGAAAGTGAGATTCTCCAAGCAGGGAAATATGGGATTTTTACGTAATTTTAGATCTGAAGCACAATAATGTAATATGGGTATCATTATTATCATCTTGATGGGTAGATTGTAATTTTGATAGCGTGGAATGTTGCAAAAGCTTCTCAAAAAGAAAAATTATTGATTTAGTAGATTCTTCAGGCTTTTCTTCGGTGTCCTGGTAGTCTAGGTTTACCTTTTTTATAAATTGAGCTAATTTGTAGTATAATTATGATATTATACTAGATATGGGATGAAATTTCGATATTGAAGGTTTGATTGGTATAATTTAATATTATTTGGATTGTTTAGTGAATTAAGGAATAGTAGTATAGGCGGAATTGACTTAGTTGCTCATGTTCTAGGAGAAATGGCTATTGTCATGACCCAAAAACAAGGGTCATGATGGCAGTTGTCGCGGCACACATTGACAAGTAAGCCTTTCACTCAAACTGAAATAAAATGAAAAAAGAAAAGATAGAAATACCCAAGGTAAGGCTTTTAGAATGAAGCCAAACCATACAAGTAATCATAACAATGTGGAAAGAAATTTTCCAAAATACTAATCATGCCTAAAACCAGGTGTCAAATAGTGTAAGAACTACTGATACAATCTAGAAGTCAAATACATCATAAAAATAACTGCAAGGGAATAATATTTGTCTCTGAATACTAAAAAAGACATAACTACTATAGAAAGATAGAGGTGAACTTCGGACGCATAAATGTCCAACCGCTACCTTGGAAGCTCTAATAATTGCTTGAGTCAAGCAAGATGAGGCACACTCGAGCTAGGACCTGCACCGAAAGGGTGCAGTAGGCAGGAGTACGATCCACTTGTACTCAGTAGGTATCATATGCCGACAAAGCAAAGTAGGTATCTAATGGAATTGGGAGCGATTATTATCCCTTGACCTATGTTTAAAACTACTTATTTTGGCCCATTTATTCTTTTTCTCTTTCTTCCTATGTTCTCCTCTCTCACTTAGATGAGCATAAATCAAAATCCTAGATAGGAAAATAGCCTACAGATTGTTCAGAGCAACTACTAAATAAGCTAAGGTAGTGAAATCAGCTTTAAATTCGGCGTGAGAGACAAGCTCATTCAGGGGATCTTTCTGAACAGGCGGAGGTGAAGGATGATTTCCATTTCTTCTTTTGTTGTTCTTTTTGGGAGACATTTTCTATACAGGAAAGAATGGATAAGCTTAGAAGAGATTTTAAATAGAGCTCATGATCTGTCGCATAACAGAAACACTGAAAGAAGGGAACTTTTTCTAAAATACATCATAGCCTCTTGCCCATAAGTATAGCGCGCTTCACACCTATTTAAAAGACTTTACTTGACATTGCTTTCAGACTTTCTAGGACACTTTAAAACCTTATGCTCTAATACCAAGTTTGTAACGCTCTAAGAGTACACCCTGGGCAACACACGGTGCTTACAGTTCTGAGAGACCACAAGTTAACCCATGAGCTGGTACCTGTTGTGGGCACTGAATAATATAATAACCTCTGTAGAAGAACAACTGATAATCCATAAGGTTTTAAGTAATAAATATGATAAACAAAATTGTTAATACTGATAAAATGTTTGATAATGACAGCAGAAATCTAAGAACTAACTAATCATCTGAAATATTAGAAAGCCTCTAAACTGACTAAACGGGAGTGGATGGGATAGGCCCCAACTAACTCCATCTAGCTACTGAACTAAAGCATGAAAATAAAATAGTTTGACCTTAAATTATGAGGACTCACCACTGCTATGGCTGATACTCTGGAAAGTCTATGTGTGATCCAGGAACTGGGCATTTGAACCTATGATATGATACATTATAGTGCAAGAAAAGAGTATGTGATCAGTACTTTGAATGTACTAGTATGCTTAATGAGGTAGGCTGATATACATGGTTTTATAAACATGACTAATAATGGTCTAAATATATATAACATAAAGTACTGAATAGAGTGCATAAAATTTATAGATACTGAGGATGCGTGAAATATATAAATACTGAAGAAGTATGATATTTGTAAATACTGAGAATGCATGCAACAACAACAACCCAGTATATTCCCATAAAGCAGGGTCTAGGGAGGGTAGAGTGTACACAGTCCATACCACTACCCCTAAAAAGGTAGAGAGTTGTTTTTGATAGACCCCCAGCTCAAGATACAAGGCAGTATACATACTCAGAATGCATGACCAAGCATATAACATGTTTCGAATAAAATTTGTAAATACTGAATTACTAAAATCTGATAACTAAATAACTGATATCTGTACGTTATGATCAAGCAACTGAAATTGAATTATTGAACTAATTACTACACTGAAACTGTAGGATCTATCATCTAACCGACATGCCCCAATGAGCAATTTGGGATCTAATCTGCAACCCCAGTTAAAAAGATATCAGTATCGTCCCATGGGTACTAACACTGGTTGTGTAGATCTACTGATGTACTGTTCTGAAGGACTAAGAATGTCAAGCCTATACTGATGGGTGACCCCTGCGAGGTAGTCAAGCCTACATTAACGGGTGACTCCTTATATCCTATGCTGGCAACATAATTCTGGAGTATAGAGACTGCTACTAAAAACTCTACCTAACTGATGGGGATGTCATCATCCCATCACTCGATCGGTGCCAAATCCTACTCCTAACTAAATTGACTCGAAATACTGAACTATTCTAAGTTTCACTAATCGTTATAACTAACTGAACTGATATTGCTCATAACATGTCTGAAACTAATCTAAAGATACTGAGGTTAAGTAAACAGCTAGGTTTTTGGGTTTTCTTAACCCCCAGGACTCTATAATAATAGTAAAATAGTACTAACACTTTAAGGACATAACATGAAAGAATTTATCAAAAATTCATTTTTGCAGGCATTTCAGCAAACAATTGATATTCATAGTTAAATCTAAGCATGAAATAGTTTAAA
>NW_025893519.1:0-2481 GCF_002878395.1 Capsicum annuum
ATTGCAGACTCTTAAGGACCAATAGTTGTATGATAGGTTTTCAAAGTTTGGGTTATGGTTGAATGATGCGACCTTTATTTGTCATGTTTTGCTCTAGTGAGGGGATCATGGTGGATCTACAAAAAGTTGAGGTGGTTAAGAAGTGGCCTAGACCCATAACCCCAACCGATATTCAGAGCTTTTTGGGTATAGCTGGGTATTATAGGAGGTTTATGGATAGTTTTTCTTTGATCGTTGCTCCATTGACTAAGTTGACTTAGAAAAAGGTAAATTTCTATAGTTCGATGCTTTTGAGGGTATCTTTGAGGAGTTGAAGAACAAATTTACATTGGCTCCGATTTTTACCCAACCCGAGGGCACTGATAGCTTTGCTGTTTATTGTGATGCATCCCATATGGGACTAGGTTCTATTTTGATGCAGCATGAAAGGGTGGAGGCATATGCATCAAGGTAGTTGAAGGTGAATGAGAAGAATTATCTGACTCATGATTGGGAGTTGTTGGTGATAACGTTCAAATTACACTCTTGAATGGGTGTAAGTGATCCTTGTCAATATAAAACCCAAATAGGTTGGGGTCAAATCCCACAGGGAATAAGGTGTGAACTCAAGTCGTTTGTGATTTAATTCACTGATAATTTAACATTTCTTGAAATAGTGGTTTAAGTTTCACAAATAATTGTTTGACACTGTGATTTCGATGTTTGTAGCCAAGATTTTATGAAATAACCAGAATTATATTCACTAGGGCTTATAGTACATGACAGATGCTAAAGGTGACTCAAGATTCTCACGGTGGTTAGGATAACAATCTATCTTTATCGATGATATGCTCAAATGTATCTCGACCTATCTAAGCGTCTAATTTCCCAATCCTCTCGAACTTAGGGAATTTCTATTCACTACCCAGATTTTACCTCAGGTTAATCAACCTTGTTACAGCGCTGATTATTAAACGAAGTATTTCCGAGTCCCTATTGATAATTCACTTCCTACTGTATATGATTTCTTTCTCAAGTAAATCAAAGTAGGTGTGTCTACTTTTTGCAACCAACAGACGTTAATTCAAATCTCAGAATTATCAAGAAATCCTAACACCTATTGAATCTTGAGTATTTAGCCCCTCATCACGACCTAACCCTAGATCCCATAATTCAGGTTAAAGGCGTTTAGCTGCTCATGATGCAACAAACAAGTACACAAATTTAATTCATAATTGAGAAGATTAACTTACAACGATGATGAGAATCAAAAAGTGTAACTTGAACTGATTCACAAGACAAAACTCCCAAAATATTGGTCTCAGAGAGAGAAAATATCGAAGTATGTTTCACAAACTCAAAGTATCGTATGTTTTCAAAATAATAATGATAATGATTATAGAAAACCCTAAAACAAAGCTTTAAATAATTTAACCTAATTATGGAAATAAAATCAAAGTTACAGCTTTTCCTCGGAATAGACGACGACGTCCGTGATAGCTTATCAGGAGTCTCACGGATTATCACGGATGTCTTCAGCTCCTCTTCAAGTTTGAATTTTGCTGTATCAAGATGACAAAAATGATGACGGCCTATTAGGATTCTGACGACGTGTCATGGATGTTGTCAGCATCTCTTCCATTTTGATAATTTCTGCCTAAGGCTGACGGTGATCCTGACGCCTTATCACAACTCTGACGCCTTATCACAAAATGCAATCACAACTTCTCTTCAACTCCCATTCTCTGGTTAAGGATGATGATATCCATGATGACTTATCACACTTTTAACGTCCTATCACCAGATTTCGTCACAAGGTTCAACTCATGCCAAATCTCTGATTAAGGTTGATAACAACCGTGATAGCCTATCACAAGGCTGATGACTTATCACAAATGTCGTCAACCACACTTCTCTTTAGATTTCTCCATATTTCAACTTCTTTGCTTCCATTGTTGTTGGTTTTCCTATCCCAACAGCTTAAACTGCAAAATTAAACATAAAAAAATCAAAAACGACAAAAGTTGCTTAAGACTTCGCAATTATTCTCGATTAAAGGCCTTAAATATGTTAGCAATTGCTCACACATCAACACCCTCAATTTAAAACAATTGCTTATCCTTAAGAAATTCAACCCAACTAAGAGAATACATAGCACATTCAACAGCCAATTTTCCATTTAAGCTCAAAACATAGTTACCACCTTCAAAGTCAATCCAATTAATACCAACTGTGTATATTATTGAAAAACAATAATGTAACACAAAGGACTCAAGCGATGGCATTAATCTTAGCTAAAGCAACCATTGATATACAACTACTTTACCATCTAAACAATCAATTAGCTAGCAACAATACCAGCGTGCCCTCACAATAAATAAATCCCCCTCTTTCCATATAAGATACCAAAAATGTAACCGTGGGGGTCATCAACAGACTCTCACTCTTAAAATGAAGCTCCAATCATTGTATGCCAAGTACCATAGGCTTGCTCTTATTTTC
>NW_025893520.1:0-1201 GCF_002878395.1 Capsicum annuum
ACTTATGCGTTACATAACCATATACTCAGTCCATCCTCAAAGTGTTGATCCACATATATGTCTTTTTGCTACACTGTCTTATAATGTAGGTTCAGGTGCTCAGTATCAGTAGTGTAAGTAGTTCGAGCATCTCTATCTATGCTCCCATAGTTGTTGAGTCCTCATGATTTGAGGGCCTACTTTTTTAGATTTCCTGCTTTCATAGTAATTGAGTTATCATTTTAGTTTAGCCTGAGTCAGTTGGGGGTCTATCCTAATGGCTCTCTAGTTCATTAGTAGTAGAGGCTTGTCGAACTACGAGTTTAATTACAGACTTTCAGAATTTATTATTCAAACGTTATTTATTATTTCTTCAGGTCAATTTTTAATATAATACAAAATTATTTCTTGATTAGATTATATTAAAGTAAGGTTCAAATCTAGTAGCAGGATTAATGGATTATCTTGGGGCTACTTATAGCCTTGATAACCGTATGACATCTCGGGATTAGTTTTTGGGTCGTTATAAACTTGGTATCAAAGCCTAAGGTTTAAATAGCCCTAGGAAGTCAGACTAGCCGCATTACATAGTCTTGATCATGGGTGTGGAACGTGCCATGTCTATGAGCAAGAGGCTATAAAGCATTTAAGGAAAATCCTTTATTTATTCAATAATCCATCGTTCTTACAACTATCTTTATCTACTATTAAGTTGTGCTCTTTCATGACAGAACATGCCTTCTCGCAGAGTAAATGCCCATATAAATGATAACCTACCACCCCAGCATATTGATTGCCTGAATTAGAATATGTCACATGCAAAATTTTGGCCTCCCTTTCAGGCGTTAGACCAAGCTGTGATCGCTAATGTTCAAGCCAATAACTAGGTTGTTGTTCCACGTTAACAAGGGGCTGATTTAGCTATTGCCAGACTTTGTGACTTTATAAGAACGAATCCACCTAAATTCTTTGGGTCACAAGTTGGTAAGCATCCATAATTGTATCTTGATAAGGTGAAAAATATCACCCAAGTGATGCATGTGATAGAAGAGAAGAGTATACAATTGGCTTTGTATAGGTTGAAAGATGTTTCTAATGATTGGGTTGTGAAGTAGAAGAAAGGTAGGGGGTGAGAATGCAGCTTCCATGAGTTGGCAGATGTTTCAGGATGCTTTCCTAAATAGGTTCTTTCCACGTAAGTTATGAAAAGCCAAGGTTGAAG
>NW_025893521.1:0-3762 GCF_002878395.1 Capsicum annuum
CTTTGCAATTAGATGATGTTGGTATTGCATTTATCCTGAACTGGGTCATCGATCGATCACTCTGAATTGCAATGAGCTCTCATTAACTTAATGTTAGGATTAACATTACCTAGGTTAATTTAGTTGGAACTAGGGATGAATTAATGATCTCACAGGGTTAACTACAAATCCAATTGAGTTTTTGCAATTGCATGGTATTGGTATTGCGTTCATCCTTACCCGAGTTGTCGATCAATCACTCTGAGTTGAAATGAGCTCTCATTTACTTAATGTTAGGATTAACATTACCTAAGTTTATTTAGGTGGAACTATGGATAAATAAATGAGCTTACAGGGTCAACTACAAATCAAATTGAGTCTTTTACAATTAGATGGTGTTGGTATTGCATTTATCTTGACCCGGGTCATCGATCAATCACTTTGAGTTGAAATGAGCTCTCATTAACTTAATGTTAGGATTAACATTATCTAGGTTGATTTTGGTGAAACTAGGGTTGAATGAATGAGATCATAGGGTCAACTACAAATCCAATTGAGTCTTTGCAATTGGATGGTGTTGGTATTGCATTCATCCTGACCCTGGTCATCGATCAATCACTCTGAGTTGAAATGAACTCTCATTAACTTACTATTTTAAAAACTATATCTTTTACAAATTTTAAAATTAATTAAGACCAATTAGGACCAAATTAACAATTTCAAAACTTGTCATTCTTTTCCAAAATTACAGATCAACCCATACAAATCATCCATTTACGTGAAAACATTTTATTTTAAATCTGAAGCTCTCACTCTTCTCTCTCTCGCTGTCTCTCTCTCAATAATACAGACAATAACTACTCAACATATTGCTCAACCCTTCAAAATAAATCGATTTTCTTCCCATTTACGACCACATATAGTTGTTATTTTTGACTTCATTCTTGCTTGTATCCGTCATTTTTTCTGTCTTTGCAGGTAACAGAGTTCGAGAAGAGTTCTACATTTATTTTTTACTTTAAAAAATAGGGCTTTTTAGTTAATGATAAAAAAGAAGACTTTTAGTTGTATTATCTTTAAGAATGTGTTAACAATTTTGAGTTTTGATCCTAAAAAAGTAGGAAGCACCCGAGAAAACCCTAGTTTTTCTCTCAGTGTTTTGTTGACTGTCGTTGTATTGTTGGATGGTATTTGTGGTGTTGTTGGTGGCTGTTGTTAGTGGTGTCGATATTTGTATTTTTTGGTGGTGGTGTCAGTGGTCTTGGTGTTGGTATTGGTGGCATTGGTGGTGGTCTTGCTGGAATTGGTGGTGGCACTGGTTGTGGTGGTGGTGGTCCATCTGTTGCAACGGGTCAAAGATCTATTGGGATATTAAATAATTCTTCAAACAGATTCCCCATCTGTTCCAACTGATGGGTTATCTGTTAGAGTATTTTTTTGTAATGTGGCATAGAATAATTTATTGAAATTTGTTCATCTATTGCAATAGGTGGAATATCTATTGGGAGATATTAAATAGGTCTTCAAACAGATTCCCCATCTATTCCAACTGATGGGTTATCCGTTGGAGTATTTTTTGTAATGTAGCATAGAATAATTTATTTAAATTTGTCTTACCTTTTTAAAAAAAATTATGCAGACATCAAATGAAATGTATTTTTTGTTTTTCTATTGTTTGTAGTTAAAAGATGTCTCCCAAAAGAAAAGAAACTGAAAGTGGATCAACTTCTGACCACCCAACAATAAAGGCTAGAGTACAAATAGATTTGGAGAAACTTCCAGAATAATCTCAGTCAGGGAAAATAAAGCTGAGGAAAGTGATAACTCCTTCTCACTAATGGGGGATGAAATAATATCAAAATCCCAGCATGATTTTGTTGAAACCATTAGTATCGACGAGTTTTGAGTTGCGATGCTGATGAATAGCCCTAAGGTAGTATTTCATGATGTTGTCCTTAAATTTCAGTTGGGAAAACCTTTTAATGAACTTAGGAGTATTATGAAGAAGGAAAACATAGATGGACTATTTAAGAAGAGCTGCTTTGCATACTTTCTTGAACTGTCTGAGGATCACACTCTCTGTTTCCCAATGATCATGGTATATGGCCTTTTCAAGCACAGGATCAAGTATGCAGGGATGATGAAGTTTTGAAGAAGGGAGAAAAAAATATGGATGAAGTCTGGATCAATGACTGTGGCATACCAGTTTGTTTTGGATTGAAAGAGTTTGCCATAGTGACGGGCTTGAGATGCTATTATCCAGAAGAACTCTCATCAAGTAAACACCCCACAAAGGCTCCAACAAACGCAAAGTAAAAAAAGATGGGTTGTTGGGCATTGTTGGACCTAGCTACATAGGGGAGGATTTGATGGTGGATCTCGAGAATAATAACCTACCAAAGACTATAGGGAGAAATTGTGCTTAGTTTGGTTTGTCCATTCGATTTTATTGACAAGAGATGTTGGGAAAGTCATAGAAGATGATTTGTTGGAGCTTGCTGATGATTTTTGGAAATTTAATGATTATCCTTGGGGATATGATAGCTATTACTTGACTGTTCAATATTTACTGATAAAGCTAAAGCCAAAGATGACCACATTATTCGTCTTTCATTGGGCTTTCATGGTAAAATTGATCACTATTTTTACTCATCTATTAATATATACTGAATATAGTTATTATGACTTTTTTTATTTGCTTGCTTCATGCTTACATTTTTTAGGCTTGGGCATGTGAAACCATTCCTCCCCTCTGAAAGCAGTTCAAGGATTACCCAGATAAGGTTTCTTATCCAAGGATCCTTAGGTGGTTGGCTGCAACAAAGAGCAGCAAAAAATATACTAAGGAGGCTGATCTCTTTTACCCTCTGAATGATGCAGTACGTCTTCTTTCAACCAAAATAATTTACCTCAAAGAAAGATAGTGAAATAGATATTCCATCTGTTGCGATAGATGGGTTGTCTATTGCAGCAGATTACACGTCAACTGCAACTGGTGCAACAGATGGGTAATCTATTGCGACAGACAATCTGTATTTTGTAATAGATTAACTATCTGTTGCTCTGGTTCTCTTAACCTGACTAAATGCATTACCCATCTGATGAAAATTATGCAATAGATGTGTAATCTGATGTAATATATTGTCAATCTATTGCTAGATATAGATCAGCTGTTGCATCAACTAGACCGTCTATTGCATAAGTTGGCTCTGTTAACATCTATGTAACCTAACCGACTGCAAATTATTATTATATAATTTAAATATCTCCTATCTTTTTTTATTGGTTGTGCATCTTTGGATCGTGCCTACCAATGATGAGCTGGGGATGACTTATTTTCTTACTCTGGGTCTTGTTGATACAAAATAAGACCCAATGGTAGGGTTAATGAAGAAGGAATTGGTTGGAGCAACATCCATAAGAAGAGTAGTTAGGCAAGGTAAGCCTAATGTTGAAGCTCTTCATGACCAACCTCAAACTGTAACATAATCGGGTGATTCTTCTGGGGGTATTACTGGTGGAGTTGTTTGTGATGGTGGCAGCCATCATGATGCTGTTGTTGTTGCTGTTGCTACTGCCAATCGTGAATATGAGCATGTTAGTGCTCAGCAAAAAAAAAATACTTTAGAAAACACCCCTTACATAGGTCCCTCTCACCCCTACATCGGTACCTTCTACCCTTACAGTGGTCTTTCTCATCCCTCCTCACCCTCATGTTCTCATTGTAAATGCAAAGTGTGCAAGGACAGAGAGGATAAAATCCTTGATAAGGTAGAGGCTATT
>NW_025893522.1:0-3313 GCF_002878395.1 Capsicum annuum
TGAAAACATATGGAAACCAATAGCAGAGACCAGTTTGTTCTTCAAGGACTTATGTGCCACCACATTAAAAGAAGAAAATCTTGCGCGAATGGAACGTAATATTGTTGTTATCACCAACAAGCTGGAGAAGATTTTCCCGTCAGCGTTCTTCGATGTGATGGAACATCTTCCCATTCACCTTGTGCATGAAGCTCGGCTAGGCGGTCCAGTTCAAACTAGGTGCATGTATCCATTCGAACCGTAAGCATTTGCAACATATTTAAATTCATACATTTCTTTTTTAAATATAGTAAACATCTAACCTTAACATTGTACAGGGCAATTGAAAAATTGAAAAGGGGTCCCAAAAACAAACATAGGGTGGAAGGCTCTATAGTCGAGGCATATCTTGCAAGAGAAACTTCTTAGTTTTGTTCATACTACTTTCGTAATGAAGTTGCTTGTTCAAGAAACTGACCAAATTGTCATCAAGACAATGTGAATGAGCCTCATTTTCAACCGATATCAATTTTCAATCAATCTGGTTGTAAGGCTAAAAAGACCATACCTCGCGGCCTCACACCCACGGAGCACAAGTCAGCAACTTTGTATGTCATGCTGAATTGCCTTTGAAGTAAGGAGATTAAAATTTTAACATATCTTATTTGTTTACTCATTTACTTAAAGAAACTAATTGTGTTTTCCATGTTGGGTGTTCAGTTCATTTAAGGCTCAATTCCATGAAAATCAAGTGTATGCATCCTTTGCAACATGGTTTAAAATGAGGTTCATAAGTGTATTAATATTTCTACAAAGTTTAAACATTTACACATTCCTCAACCGAAATATATATATGTATAATATTTTTAGGTACACCATTCACCAAATTCAGCCGTATACGATCAGCTCTTGAGAGATATTTCTTTGGGTCCAATTGAAGCTAATGCTATGTCCCAATACAAAGTAAATGGGTTTAAATTTTCCACAGAACAACACTCCAGAACAAATAAAACAAACAATATTGGTGTTTGGGTTAAGGGTGATGATGATGTTGATTACTTTGGCATCATACACGAGATCTTAGAACTAGAGTATACTGGTTTTCCAATTAAAAAATTGTCCTCTTTTGATGTAAGTGGTTTGATCTAAGCACAAGGGGCACAAAAGTACATAAGGAGCATAACATCATTGAAGTGAAGCCCAATAGCTCGTAACGATCCATTTGTTATAGCATAAAATGTTAAACAAGTGTATTATACTCCTTATCCGTTGGGCAATGACAAGTCTGATTGGTGGGCTGTAATCAAAACAAAGACTATAGGTCGGGTGGAAGTTGAGAATGTGCTAGAGACTGCGTATCAAAATGAAATGCAGATTGATCACAAGCTAGTTAACGTTGAATTAGTGGACGGTTTGAATCACCCAAAAAATATATTTGAAGAAGTTAATATTGCGAAAGAAGAGGCTGAGTGGGTAGGAGATGAGAAAACCTCCGGAGAGGGTGAATGGTTTAGTGGAGAGTCTTCAGAAGAGGAGGATTAGCTGTGTAGGTTGTATTTATTATGTATTGATGTCTTTATGCTTTGTACTATATATTTACCTTTATGCTTCTTGTTTAAGATTGATATGTAATATAATCTTTTACTTTGTTGTTTCCACTTTTTCACAATTTCTATAGTAATAAAAATATTTTTGTCTATATCTCGTGTTGTTGGAGCTATTTAAAATGTGAATTAGTAACTTGAAATTATTTACTTGGAATGTTTTCTTATACATTCATTTTGTAGTAACTAACTACTTGTTAACTTAACATAATTTAGATGTCAGGCAAAGGTAACAAAGGTAAGGAAAAAGTTGATACCACGAAACCAAAAAATAATAGACAACCTCCGCCTTATAGACGACTGACAGGCATTCATATATCTGACGGTCGATTTGCTGATGCGCCAGCACGATCCTCATATTCTAGGTCGTCCAAGGATTTGATACTTAATCCTATGCATGTGGGTCCATTGCATGGGTCTGCACCGACTCATTCTGCTGCTATGTTTGTGCCACCGCCAGCACAGTACTATCGGACAACCACTGGCCCTTCCAGACGTGTACCATCATCGATACCCTTTTCCAGCAGTCACACAGCTTCGCACAGTGATTCTACTGGATCTATTGGGTTGTCAGATCTTCAGCTTAGAGGCACTTTATCTGGTGCTTCAGATCTGCCCACGCCAATGCATCCACCATCACTTATTAGGCAGCCAGGAGACAGAGATAATTCTGGGAGGATTTATCTTATTCCAGTTGCGAGAAGGTAAGATTTCTAAATATAATAACATTACTCATTTTTTCATTACTATATTATTATGCTCTCTGACATTACTGTTTAATCTTGTGTTGTAGGTTTAGGCTGGATACTTGAGTTGGACAAAAGGCATGAATATGTATTACTCGGCACTTCAACGACTACTGGACCAGCTGGAAAAAGGTTCTAGAACTTGACAGGGAGAGAATTTTTTAAGAATTTAAGGTAAGAATTTAACTTATCGACTACTTATTAGCATTTTGTTAGAACAAAAGATTGAATATTATATTTTTATTGTAGAAATTTTACTGGTGGGATGATGCAAATACATTTCTTATAAATAAGAACTTTGTCATAAGATGTAGAGCCAGATTTAACGATCTCTTGGATTATGCTCGAAAGAAATTGGTAAAACCTAAGTTGATTCCGAAAGCCGTATGGCAACTGTACCTTCGCCATTGGAGTAGCGCAGAATACCAATTGTTAAGTGAAAAAGGAAAGAAAGCCTGGGTATCATCCAAGGGTGGCTCCCTACATACTGTGGGTGCCAGAAGTACTCTTGCTGTGAAGGAAAAAATGGTATGTAACTTTTACAGTGTTAATTGTTTGTTTCTATTTAAATTTTTTTATTATTTGAACATTGATATTTAATGTTTTCATATGTAGGAAAAAGATAAGGGTAAGTGAATACCAACTGATGAGCTATTCGAGGAGTCTCATACGAAAAAAATGACCCGATTGATGAAGGTGTTTGGGTAGCAGCTCATGCAAAATCTATCCATGTAAGAAATAAATTTTGAATTATAACTACTTTAATATTTTTTTACTTTTAGTATTAACTTTACTTTAAATATAGGATGAATATACGTGTCTTGTTGCTGAGTATCATAGTAGTTACCCTCCTGAAAGTCAGGGTGACCCAATACCCGAGCATGTAGAGGAGGAGTTATGGACAAAAGTTGTGGGTCCTGCAAATAGAGGTCATTTATATGGATTCCACACAAATTTTTTTGGCGATAATATTAAGTGTTCGTT
>NW_025893523.1:0-3860 GCF_002878395.1 Capsicum annuum
ATCTATAAGGTTATTGATGGTCGATCGCACTATGAAAAAATTGATTGGTGTATTATGTGATATGTTAGTGAAGGTGGTGTCCTTTTTATTTCAAGTTGATTTTGTAATACTTGACTATGAGGTAGACTTCTAAATTCATATTATCTTAGGAAGGTCCTTCCTAGCTATGGGTAGGGCATTGGTTGATATGGAGATAGGGCAAATGAAGTTCAGACTCAATAGAAAATAAGTGATTTTTAATTTGTGTGTTGATGCGACAGTTAAGGTATATGGATGGTGTCTGTGATAGACACTATTAATGATGATGGATTGACTGTCCCTACTAAAGAGAGACTTGGGGTTAAGGCACTAGCGATAGTTCTTATGACATTGATCGTGTCGATGAATATGATGAGATGGTGAGTGCACTATATGGTAGAGGCTCTTATTCTTATGCAACAAAAAAGTTGGATCTTGACTTGAAGAATAGGGATACTCCACCAGCTTAACCATTTATTGAGGAACCACCGATCTTTGAATTGAAGGCCCTACCATCTCACAGTGATATTTATTTTTGGGGCAAACAATAACTTGTCGATCATTATTGTTGTTGATTTATTAGATTCATAATTTGAGGCATTGATTTTAGTCTTGTAGATATTTAAAAGGGCCAACGAATGGACTATTGTAGATATTATGGGGATTTTATCCAAGATTTGTACTCATAAAATTTAGCTTGAATTAAATTATGTTCCTAGAATCGAGCACCAATGTCGGTTGAATCCTTCTATACATGAGGTAGTGAAGAAAGATATCATAAAGTGGTTAGATATTTGAGTGGTTTACCCCATTGTAAACAATATATGGGTAAGCTCGTTTCAATATGTACCTAAGAAAGGTGGGAACACTATGGTTCCAAACAAGAAGAATAAATTGGTTCTCATGAGATCAGTCACTGGATGGAGAGTATGCATGGATTACAGAAAGTTAAACACAGGACTCAAAAGGACCATTTTCCTATGGCGTTCATAGATCGGATGCTAGATAGGCTTTCTAGCAAGGGCTAGTACTATTTTCTTCATGTTTATGTACTATTTTCTTGACTGTTATTTGGGGTACAATCATATCCCTATTTCCTCCGAATATCAAGAGAAGTCTACTTTTACTTGCCCATAGGGTACTTTTTTATTCAAAAGGAAGCTTTTTGGATTGTGCTATGCTCCGGCCACCTTTTTAGTGCTTTATGATATAAATATTTTTTAATATGCTAGAGGACACTATAGAGGTCTTTGTGCATGACTTTTTAATAGTTAGGGACTCATTTGATGATTTTTTAGCCCATTTGGCCAATGTACTCTAGAGATGTGTTGAGTGTAATCTGGTGTTGAATTGGGAGAAGAGACATTTTATGGTAAAGGAAGGTATTGTTGTCAGCCACCAAATCTCAAAAAAGGTTACTAAAGTGGATAAGGGAAAGATAGAGGTGATTTAAAAATTACCTCATTCGATTTCTATTAAGGGTATTTGAAGCTTGTTTGGTTATGATGGTTTCTATAGGAGGTTCATCAAAGACTACTCTAAAATTGCTAATCCACTGTTTAAACTTATAGAGAAGAAGGTTAAATTTTTATTCGATGATGTATGTCACAAGGACTTTGAATGCCTTATGAAGCGGCTAGTATCAGCTCCTATTATTATGTCCACTTATTGGTCTTTACCATTTGATGTTATGTGCGATCCTAGAGGAGTGGTCGTAAGATATATCCTAGGCCAAGGACATGAGAAAATCCTTTATCTAATCTGTTATGATAGCAATGCATCAAACCCCATGCAGAAGAATTATATAGTAACTATCAGGAGTTACTCACAGTGGTTTTCGCCTTTGAAAAATTCAAGTCCTATTTGATAGGGACTAATTCATATTTCATACTGACCACGTATCATTGATTTATCTTATATAAAAAAAATGATGCCAAATCATGATTGATACGTTGGGTCCTCTTATTGCAAGAATTTGATTTTAATGTGAAATATCGGAAGGGCAACGAGAATAAGGCTGCAGATCACTTATCTCGCCTCGAAGAGGAGGCAATGCAGAAGTTAGGGGATAGACTTGATATAAATGATACTATTCCCAATGAGCGATTCTTGGCAGCATCTCAATACTTAATCCCATGTTTCGCTAATTTTTCCAAGTATTTGGCTAGTGATCTTATTTTGAAAGATTAGTCATTCCAGCAATGTAAGAAGTTAATGCATGAGGTGTGGAATTTTTTTTGGGACGAGCCTTATCTCTTTTCAATTTTTGTAGTTGAACTTATTCAGAGATGTATTCCTGAGGTAGAGATGATGTTCATTCTTAAGGCTTGTCATTCATTTCCTTAAGTCTATGATCAGTAGAAGCAGAAAGGTAATATTTCACGAAAACATGAATTCCCCATGACACCATTCTTTGAGTTAGAGTTATTTGATATATGGGGAATTTATTTCATGGATCTATTTGTGGGCTCCTATGGGATGAAGTATATTCTAGTGGCAGTTGGCTAAGTTTCTAAATAGGTGGAGGCAGTTGTACTTCCCTATAATGAGGGCAAAAGGGTCGCTTCATTTTAAAAGAACATATTTTCCTCTATTTGGAACTCCATGTGCTATTATTAGTGACAGTAGGTCTCACTTTCAGAATCATCTTTTTAAGGCTCTTCTCTAAAAATATGGTGTGAGACATAAGGTGGCAATACCTTACCATCTGCAAATGAGTGGATATGTTGAGGTTTCTAATTGGGAGGTAAAGTCCATATTGGAAAAGACTATGAATGCCAACAGGACTGACTGGTCAAGAATGTTAGATGATGCTTTATGGGCCTACCGAATAGATTTTAAGACCCCTATAGGTGACTCCCCATATAAACTTATGTATGTCAAGGCATGCCACTTGCCAGTTGAACTTGACCAGGAATTATGCACGTTAAAAAAGCTAAACTTTGAGAGGCATGATGCAACTTACTTAAGGATTAGCAAGATGAATGAGTTGGACGAATTTTAGCTCCTAGCTTATAAGAGTTCAGATCTGTACAAAAAAAGTATAAAGATGTATCATGACAAGAAGATTGAAAAAAGGGTGTTTGAGCCCGGTGATATGGTCTTTTTATATAATCCAAAACTTATTTTGTTTCTTGGAAAGTTGAAGTCAAGGTGGTATGGACCATTCATTATGCTTAAGGTGTTCCCGCATAGTGCAATTGAAATTAAACATGATGGTGGAGCCTTGTTCAAGGTGAATGCGGAGCACGTCCAGCACTATTTGGATAGGCAGTACGTCCACCTACTCTCAGAGATCATCAGCTATTCACCAAATTTAGTAAATGCGAGTATTGGATAAAGTTAATAGCATTCCTTGGTCACATCATTTCTGATGATGTCATTAGAGTAGATCCTAAAAAGACTAAAGCAATAAGAAACTGGCCTCACCCTATCTCTCCATCAGATATTAGAAGTTTCTTGGCATTGGCTGGCTATTACATATGGTTTTTTGAGGGATTTTCTTCTATTTCATCCCCTATGTCTAGATTGACTCAGAAGAAAGTCAAGTTTCAGTGGTCAGATCCTTGCGAGAAGAGTTTTTAGGAGTTGAAGACTCGACTCACCTCAGCTCTAGTCCTAGCTCTCCCATATGGTTTAGATAGGTTTGTAGTGTATTGTGATGCATCCATAGTGGGTCAAGGTTGTGTCTTCATGAAGCATGGTAAATCAGATGCATCATAGGAGTAAACCCAAGGGCTTGTTGGTTAAATATGAATAACTAATATATCAGACCATGCCGTGATGTTAAATCAAGTGTTGGGTAAGACACAACCCACTATTGTAGTGTTCGTCTTTTTTTT
>NW_025893524.1:0-5051 GCF_002878395.1 Capsicum annuum
CATAAAAGTCATAATAATGCTAGTAATTAGGTTACAAGGTGATGCAAGTATAAACCCCTCAAGACCTTTTACAAGGAGCCAAGCCAAGGAACATCAACAACTTCAAGCTTTGTTCATGCACTTGAATATTTGTGAAGGTATTATAGATTCGGCCAAGTGAGGGAATGCTTTGATTTGTGAAGAAGGGACTTGAAGAGTCTATATTCTAAAAAGAGAAGATGGACTTGCACTTTGAAAGCCAACACTCTAAGGGCTCCTCCACTCTTTAGTTCATTAAGGGTAGTTTTGTCATTTTGCATGTAATAGAATAAATAGATAATTTCTTTACTCTTTTCATTACACTTGGATGATATTTGATACTCTTATATTTTAGTTTTACTCTCTAGATTTAGGTCTTAGAATCTGAAACTAAGGTCCAAGAACATTTGAAGTTAGGGTTTCACTTGTTTTGGATAATTTGGCAAGAAAGTGGTTTGAGGAAGAGTGTTTCCTTTGGTTCACCTAAGAGGAAGGTTTGAACTCTTATTTGTGAGGTGTGTTGAAGATTTTGAAATATCTTCTAGCGCTAATCACTTAATAGGAGTAAGGGTCTTTCTATCTATCTTTAAATTTCAAGTATTACTCTTCTTCATCTCCATTATATGTGTTGTTTTCTCTTTGTTAGTTGCTGGAATTTGCATCTTATGAGTCCATTTCATGAGTTTAATAGCCTTTAGGATATCAGTTTGTATCAAAGCCAGGGTTGTTCCAACATCCTTAAATCTTGGTTTTAGTGTTGTTATATAGAAAATCTCATAAAAAAAGAATCAAAAATCAGAAAATACCCAAAAAATTATGTGTTGTCTTGTCTGTTTGTTGTAGATACTAAATTTTCAAGTTAGATCTACAAGTTTTATTGTGTTTTGATAGTTTCTAGTGTTAGATTCTTGTTCTCTAACACTAAAAAAGTCTAGATCAACTTTTGGATTGAAGATTGGTTGAGTTTGAGCTTAGATCCACTATGGCTATGGAGTTTTGAAGCTTTTTGAGCTAGATCCGATTTTGTCTTGGTGATTTTGGTGTGTTTGGTAGCTGAATTTTAGTTGTTTAGGGTTGTCTTGGCATAAGGAACCTAGATCTATAAAAAAAAATTCAGATTTGGGGCTCATTTGCTTGGTGGTCAAACTTGGTCAACACTTGAATATTCAGACCTTCATAACTTAGTGAAGAAGAGTATTCAAAGTTCTTGTTTGATCCAAAAAGGGGAGAAAGAGAGCGAAAAAGTTGTTGGTCTTAAAGTCAAAGGATATTCCATTCTTCCATAAGGAGGAGGGGAAAAGGGGACAAACAAAGTATAAGTGCAATTACTAGGGGGGGGGGGACCATTCCATTCCCTTTTTATTTGAGACTTGAAAGAACCATAAATTGCCTAGTTACTCCCTCCAAAATCTGAAACTCTCTCATCCAAAGGGTGTTTGGCCGAAATTAGGTTTTGGAAAGTTTGAAATTTTGAAAAGTGATGACCAACCACGTAGTGCCACATCATCACTTGTGCTCAACCAAAATTTGACTCTAAAATTAGGTTTCCTAGTTTCTAATCTTTGATTCTAGTTTATTTTAAGCTAAATTCTATCACTAATTAGCAAACTAGTAAGTTCCTACTAGGTTGGTAATTAGTCTAGAGTGCGTTTATTTCGTGCCTTAATTTTTTTTGTGTACTTTTCTTATTTTTAAGTCATAATATTTTGTTAGTTCAAGTCCGTGCATCACTTAATTTGAGTCGTTTCAATCAAAGATCAATTCCGATCCAAAGCTTTTCACCTCTCAAGTAACTTGCCAAGTATTGCCTATTCTCCAACACTTGTGAAGCCAAGTGTGAGGTGAGGTTGAGGGTGAGTGAAGTGAGGGTTTTTTTTTAACTAACTTGTTTGCTTATCTTGTAGGTTGCTGCTTACTTTTTTTGCACTTTTTGGGTACATTTTCCATGGAATCCGATGGTACTACTTCCCAACCTTTGGGAAATGATGCTATTGGAGCCTTTATGGTCCGGATTGATGCCTTGGGCCGAAAAATGGAAGATAATCATGATGCCTTAAGAAGTAATGTGGTGCTATGAGGAGTGAAATGGTGACTATAAAGAGTGAAATTTCCACTTTTAGTGGAAGACTTTATTGTGTTGAAAGTAGGAGGAACTCACGACCTTCTACTCTTAATCCTTACCATGCATCCTCTAGTGTCCAAGCCAATAACTCTTCCATGACTATAACACCCGAAACCCTCTACCAAATGCTTAATCCTCCAAGAGCTCCACAAAACCAGCCACTAAGCCAATCCCAAACCTCTCCTAACAGGACCCTACAAAGGCCAATGCCTCACCAAATGAACCAAGTCTAACAAGAGGGACTTGGAACTCAAACTCCACCACCAAATCCGAACCAAATACCTCCACCAAATACCACTTACCAAATGCCAAATATCATGTACCAAAGACCTTACCATCCACCTCCTCCAATGCCACAAGTTCAAGTACCATATAACCAAAGACCAAACCCACTTCCCCAAAGGCCTCAAATCCAAAACCTACCCATCCAAATTGAGGATTATGGTAGAGGGGAGCAAGAAGGTTATGATGTTCCTAATGATGACTATTGGTTTAAAGAATAAATGAGGGAAAGACATGATCAAAGAAGGCCTTATGGTAGATTTCGGGGGCAATATGTAAGGCATGGGCATGGTGATCAACCAAGAATCTGAGACATTGGCATTAATTCAATCAAGGTTGGCATTCCAATTTTTAAATGTGAGAGTGATCCGGAAGTGTACTTAGCTTGGAAATCCTCTTCGAAAAAGATTTTTCAAGTGAATGACCTTTCCAAAGAAAAGAAAAGTTGCTATGCTATTGCTCACTTTGAAGGATATGCAAACACTTGGTGGATTATACCAAAAGATTTGATGATGTGTTGATTGATGGACAACCACCTCCTTGGGAGATATTAAAGAGAGTTATGAGCTTGTACCTACTTGTACCGGAGCATTATAGGCATGAGCTTCTTGCCAAGCTTTACAATCTAAGGCAAGGAATCAAGAGTGTCATGGTCTATTATGATGAGTTTCAGCAACTTGTCTTGAAACTTGACCATAGAGGTGAACAAGTGCAACATGATGTTATTCTCTTCAAGGTTGGGTTGAACAAGGACATCTCCTCCCATTTGATTCTTCACAAGTTTGGAACCGTGGCGGAAGTCTTCCAAGCCGCCATGGAAATTGAGAAAGAGAACAAAGAAAGGTACAAGCCAAGACTCCAACCACCCAATTTGGGTTGGGTCCACAAAGGTCCAAATCAACAAGTTTCAGGTTTAGGTAGAGGTAAGGAACCATCAAATTTTGTCAAGTAATCTGAGGTCAAACAAGTGCAAAAATACCCTACAAGACCCGAAGGTAATAAGCTTCCTACTCCTAATCTGAAAGGCCTTCAATGTTTCAAGTGTCAAGGATGGGGTCATCGGGAAAGTGAGTATGCTACTTGTAGAAATGTGATCCTAAGAGAATGTAGGTTATACTACCTAGGTGAGGAAGTTGATCTTGAACCCGAGGTTGATGATGTTGGTGTGCAAGATGGAGAGTTTTGTGATGGTGAACCTGAAACTACTTGTGATGATTGTGAGGAAGAAGACACTTGGACACAAGATGGAGAGTGTCTATTTCCTAATTATGTGGTGAGGTGGGATATGGTAAGTAAGGTACTTAAAGATCCGAGCCAAAGAGAGAACTTGTTTCACACCAAATTCTTGATTAAGGGAGTGGTGTGTACTATTGTGATTGATAGTGGAAGTTGCACAAACATTGCTAGTTCTACAATGGTGGATTCCTTGAAACTTCCTACCACTCCTCATGCTAATCCTTACAAACTACAATGACTCAATAAATGTGGTGAGTTAAAGGTGACCCTACAATGTATGATAAGTTTGTGGTAGAAAACTACCGAGATGAAGTTTGTTGTGATGTCATTCCAATGCAAGCTTGGCATTTGCTACTTGGTAGACCTTAGCAATATGAAAAATCTACCAAGCACGATGGGAGGTTGAAAACTTACTCATTTGTGCATGATGGGAAGAATTTCACATTACACCTACTATCACCCTCCCAAGTGAATGAGATGCATCAAAAATTAAGAGAGTTGAAAGAAAAGGGAAGTAAAAGACAAGAAACCGAAAAGAGGCAGAAAGGGGAGGTCTTGGGTTCTACCTATTCTAAGGGAGAAGTTTCTGATTCTAAGGCTCAAAATGGTCAAGGACCCATGGTTATGTTGGCTAGGAGGAAGGATTTGTTCAAGGAATAAGACATGGACACTCTTATGCTCCTCCTAGCTCATACTCTTAATACTAACTTCTCTTCTTCTTCTTTTTCAAAATTTTCTTCTTCTCTTTTCCCTTCTATTTCACTTGTTTTGCAGGATTTTTATGATGTATTCCCACAAGAATTACCACAAAGATTGCCCCCAATTCGGGGAATTGATCACCAAATTGATTTGGTGCCGGGTTCACAACTTCCAAATAAACCAGCTTATAGGAGCAATCCCACGGACACTAAGGAGCTTGAAAGACAAGTTGAGGAGATTCTTATCAAAGTCAACATCAATAAAAGTTTGAGTCCTTGTGTTGTCCCGGTGCTTTTAAGACCAAAGAAAGATGGAACTTGGCGCATGTGTGTTGATTGTAGAGCCATCAACAAAATTACTATAAGGTATCGTCATCCTATCCCTAGGCTATATGATATGCAGATGAGCTCCATGGTGTTTGTGTGTTTTCTAAAGTCGATCTTAGGAGTGGCTACCACCAGATTCGTATGCAACCCGGTGATGAGTAGAAGACCGCATTCAAGACTAAATTTGGTCTATATGAGTGGCTGATCATGCCCTTTGGACTTAACAATGCTCCTAGCACCTTTATGAGGCTAATGAATTATGAAATGAGGCCTTATATTGGAAATTTTATGGTGGTACTTTGATGATGTGTTGGTATATTGTAAATCTATTGATGATCATATGATGCATTTGAGGTATGTGTTTGATG
>NW_025893525.1:0-3719 GCF_002878395.1 Capsicum annuum
AATAGATGAGAAGTAAAATTGTTAAAGGTAAAAGATGTGTTCTTAACCATAAAAGTTGGTATTTATATCCCAGCTAAAAAAAGAATTTAAAATTCAAAAATGAAAAAACCGCATCCCATTTGATGGTCCATATGACGGACCATCCAAGATCTGACGGTCCATCATCTTTTCTGTCACTCGAATCATCCGAGTGGCAATTTCTGGATAACATCTGATGGTACACCTGGCAGTCCATCAATGGATTAATGGTCCGCTATCTTCACTGTTGTGGAGTCCTTTTGGAAGATAGCTTGTGGATAAAAAATAATGGTACACCTGGCGGTCCGTCGATGGACTGATGGTCTACCATCTTTACCTTCGCGGAGTCCTTTTGGAAAGTAGCTTCTGGATAAGAACTAACGATACACCTGGCGGTCCATCGATGGACTGACATCCACCATATTTTGCTATCGCATAGTCCTTTTTGAAGGAAACTTCTGGATAAGAGCTGACGGTCAGTATGGTAGTCCATCCCATATCTGATGGTCAGTTATTTTGACCGTCAATTCCCTTTTTCTTCTATATTTTCTAGTTTTCTTCTGTGGTTATCTCCTTTCACTTAAACACTAAAAACCTTCATTAAATATCACTTTGGTTGCTTGAAAACATACAATTTTCATAAATAAATGATGCTAAATATTCCATAAAACACTGGAACATCAACACCCTCAACTTAAGATTATTGCTTGTCCTGAAGCAACTCAACACCAACTTACGCACATGAATAATAAAATGACAAGCAACCAACAATTGAAATATTATCTTATGAAAACATTCACTCATCAACTTAATATCATGCATTTAACACAACAGAATCCATACCCAGCATTTTTTTATAATTCAGCACACAAGCATGAATGTTACATCCCACGGATAAAGGCAAATTCCGTAAAACTTTGATTGCCCTCACAACAAAAAAGTCCACCATTCATTATATAGTGTGGACACTATCCAGCTCTCACACTCACAAAAAAATTCAAACATAGCATAAGTACCCATAGGCTTGCCTTGGCCATACGACACGTCCTCATGACTCAATAGTATCAAACAGGTCTTTTCAAGGCTTACAACAAGGTTTAGGACTAGGGGGTATGTTTTCAGGTGAAGTGACTTATTTAAACTTAACTCTCCTTGCCTTAGCATATTTTCACCCTCAATCTGCTACTTATGTCCTTTTTTTTAAAATAGCCACCCTCAACTTAGATGCTTCGTCTAAGTTAAAATATACAATGTTAGCATTTGGCTTTTTTTTTTACGTTAGCCACCCTCAACTTAGATGCTTCATCTAAGTTAAAATATACAATGTTAGCAGTTGGCTAAGCTCTGAGCTTGATGTTAAAGTCCTATGGAGAGTTACTGACAGGGATAAGAGGTTAACCCAATTCAAGATGGGTTCAAACAGGAACAATCTTTCAGGACGGGTTGCTTCTTAATGTTAGAAGGTTTAGAACTTCAAGGAGGCCTGTTATCCTATCCTAATGACTCCACTAGAAGACTGTATCCATGGCTCGGGAAAGTTCTAGATCTTACCCTATGAAAGAACTATAAGTATATCCTCACACCCACAGGAATCAAAGTTAAACATCCTTTACAATTCTTTGAATGCTCATTACATGATTCATGCACTTTTTACAGAACAATGCTGAATGCAGAATTACTGATGGTTATTTGCACATGCTTAACTGGAAAAGTCAATAATTATAGACACATGTTCAACGTCTTATGCCAGCATCATTTATTCTCCATATTTACAACTAAGTGTTGAAACAGAACTAATTCATAGATTAAACACTTGTATTTACATTACGCTTTCCAGAATATAAATGCAAAAATAAAAATAACCTAGACATGCCATTTCTACTAGATAGCACATGATTGGATTCAGAATATCGGCAATAATATCCAACCATGGTGTAAATACCCCCAGCCCGACATAGAAAACTATGCATTATCCTTAAAGTAATAAATTACTGTACATGAGAAATGGGATATTTATGTGGCCTCTCACTCCTCTGAGGCATCTGTCAAATGTGGTGAGTTTCCATCATCCTCACCTTGCAAAATGTTGGCCCCTATGGTGGTAGGATCACTCACAACTTCACCCTTGATATTTTGAGGGATGGTTTCTTGAATTATACCTGAACTTCGCCCCCTTTCTGGGGCAGCACTAGTAGAAACTCCTGCCGCTTTATTTTTTTGTTTTCTTTGCTTCCTTTTAACTTTCTTCTTTGATTTCTTCATAGCTTTCCTTATATTGTGCTGGTCTAACTCCTCAGGTGACATTGCTTCTATCTTTCACCTTTTTTCTTCTTTTTTTGTTGCTTGTTCAACCATTTGTTGCTTGCCTTTATCCTTCACTGGTCTACCCATCAGATCTAGAATAACCTCATCATTATCACTTACCACCAGAGTTAGATCAGATACAGGCGGTTGTGATTATTTTTTCTTTAACTCAGCTATGTCAGCCTTTGCTTCCTCAAATTTAGCAATGAGCTTGGCAAGATCAGGAAGAGATAATGAATCTAGCATTTTGTTGATACGAGCTTCTATGTTATCCATCCTCACATGAATAGTTTGAAGTGGCCTAACTACTTCGACGATGATTTCATCTAGAAAAGTCTTGAAATCTCCAGCCCACTTTTCTAACTTCTTTTGGAACCTCTTTTGATTTTTCACAACTTTGACAAAATTCACCAGGTTGAATCTATATTCCGCAAAATCTGCTCCACTAGCAAACTGTATAGAATCTAATCCTGCAGATGTACCCTGGGGCACATAATCAGGAGGCACATATGTGGTAATGGGTAAAGGCATACCTTCGGGCATTTTTGGGGCTTTGGGAACTGGTGCAGACTGAGACTGATATGCTAGAGGCTTATTCACCCGAATGTCAAATATTTACTCATCTCTGGACTTCTCAATGTCCTGTTTATGAGAGGTTGAAACTTCATTATCAATGCCTCGAATCAGCGGTACAACAACTTGTTTGCATAATGCAGTAATCAAACATGGGAAAGGTATGGAAGTAGTCAGCTTATGTGCCCTCACAAACATCTCATCTGTAATTAGCTGGCCAAAATCAATGTCCAAATTTGAAACCAAACTGGCTACCATCATGGCCCTATGATTATCTAGGTTTCCATTTTCTTTAGTTGGTATTAAACTCAATCGAACAACAACCCACCAGAACTTAGCCTTCAAACTAAGTGTGAATTTTGTAATGCATTCTTTGGGATTAGTTGCCCAAGAAGGATTTCCATCATCAGTGATCAAAGATGCTGCTCAACGTCTTTGGCCAGAAGCATTTCTTATTCTATATTTGAAATCAGGGACAGCAGGTAGAGCTTCGTATAATGGCCCAAACAATATTCTATTAATAGTTTGGGCCGAGATATCAACAACAACTCCTCGGACTGGAACAGACTCCCTATTTGGTCTATTCAAAATCGGAGTCCCCTTCGGACATTTAGCTTTTACCAAAAAAATATAATTTGCAAAGAATTCCCTTACCTAATTTGGTTGGTATACCCCTGGTGGCGTGCTCATCCATGCCAATCCATAATCATTGAATCAGCGTTCCAGTTCTGGATATTCATGAAGCTCCGTGGCTATAATATGATGTTCTTCAGAGAATGATCTCCGGATCCCTCGAGCAGTGGGATGCAACCCATTATAGAATT
>NW_025893526.1:0-4019 GCF_002878395.1 Capsicum annuum
CTATCTCTCTATTAGCATGATGTAAATATTGTATATTAATGTAATCATATATTGTTGTATATTAGTGTAATTACATAGATTTGATTTAGTAGTTAAAAAGAATAATAGTGACTTTAGTAAGAGTAGATTTGGTGGGATAGAATAGCGGATTTAGAGGGATAGAAAAGTTGATCATTAGGGATAGGAAGACGGATATTTAGGGATGTAATCATTGAATATTTTATATTTAATGACAAGACTCTCAATATTGAGAGGTATTCAGCAAAAAATTGACATGGTATCAAAGCCTTCTCTTGGCTATCTTGTTTCATAGAGTTCATTTGCGGTTTCTTTCAAATTTTTTTTTTGAAAATTTTGGTTTTTGTTGATTGTTCCTCAACAATTAACACCTAGGACTTTGATCTTGGTCATTTTGGTTGTTCTTTCTGAGTTAGTGTTTTTAGTTTTCATAATTATGAGTTCATATCAGTTTGAATCATTCAGTGTTCGTTTCACTGGAAAGAATTTTTCATCATGGGCGTTTCAGTTTCAGTTATTTGTCACCGGAAAAGAACTATGGGGCCATATAGATGGAGGCAATCCTGCTTCTACTGATCCTACAAAGTTAGGTGAATGGAAGATTAAAGATGCTAGGGTGATGACCTGGCTTTTAGGGTCAACTAACCCTTTTATTGTTTCTAATCTTAGGCCTTACAAGACAGCTAAGGCCATGTGGGATTATTTACTAAAGGTTTACAACCAAGATAATAGTGCCCTACGCTTTCACTTAAGAGTATGAAATTGCTAATTACTCTCAAGGAGGTCTTTCTATTCAGGATCATTATTCTAGATTTCAGAACTTATGGGCTGAATTTTATTTATGCCAAAATACCTTTCGAATCTCTCTCTGTAATTCAGCAAGTTCATGAGCAAAGCAAGCGAGATCAATTTTTGATGAGGTTACGCTCTGAGTTTGAGAGTGTTCTCTCTAACTTGATAAATCGTGACCCGTCTCCCTCCATGGATGTTTGTTTTAGGGAATTGCTTCGTGAAGAGCAGCGCTATGTCACACAAAATGCTTTCAGAAGAGGAAATGATGTCGTTGTTGCATTTGCTTCTCAAGGTAAAGGTATGAGTAGGGATATGAATAGAACTCAATGCTACAATTGCAAGGAATATGGCCATATATCTAGAAATGGTGGCAAGAATTTCTGTAATTATTGTAAACAGCAAGGACACATTAGCAAAGAGTGTCCCACACACCCTCAAAATCATAAGTTAAATAATTTTCATGCAGCAATAAATGGTTCCACTCTTGAGAACTCATCTTTAGGACCTTCAGGACAAGTTCTTCCTCCTGAAATGCTACAATAAATGATCCTATCAGCCTTTTCAGCATTGGGATTACAAGGTATTAATGTTAAATCTAATTTTTGGATTGTTGATTCTGGTGCTTCCAATCATATGACCAACTCAACAAGCATGATAAAAATGTTCGTAAGTATCAAGGTTCATCACAAATACAGGCTGTTAATGGTAGTAATTTACCCATTACCAAGGTTGGGGATATTGCTCCAACTTTCAAGAATGTTTTTGTTTCACCGAAGCTCTCAACTAGTCTTATTTTAGTTAGACAATTGGTTGATGAAAATTCTGATGTAAATTTTTCTCATAATGGCTGTCTTGTGCAGGATCAGGTGTCGGGGACAATAATCGCGAAAGGGCCTAAAGTTGGAAGATTGTTTCCTATACAATTTTTCATTCCTCCTGTTATATCTTTTACTTGTACTTTTACGTCTAATAAGACTGAACTTTGGCATAAGCATCTAGGACATCCAAATTCTATTGTGTTGTCTCATTTATCAAATTCTGGTTTATTAGGAAGTAAAAATCAATTTTCCCCTGCTTCATTTGATTGTTCTACTTGTAAATTAAGCAAAAGTAAAATTCTTCCTTTTCCTAATTTGGGTAGTCGTGCTACAAAGTATTTTGATGTTGTTCATAGTGATTTTTGGGGTATTTCACCAATTATTTCTCATGCACAGTTCAAGTACTTTGTGACATTCATAGATGATTCTAGTCAATTTACGTGGGTGTATTTTCTTCGTACCAAACATGAAGTATTTTCCATGTTCAAGATATTTTTGACTTACATTGAGCCTTAATTTTCTACTTGTATCAAATTATTAAGATCTGATTCTGGTGGAGAATATATGTCAAATGAATTCAAAAATTTTTTCCTTGACAAAGGAATTGTCTCACAACGCTCTTGTCCATATACACCACAACAAAATGGGGTCATTGAGCGTAAAAATCATCATCTTTCATATATTTGGTTGTATTTGTTTTGTGCATCTTCCTCCATCTCAGCATAATAAACGTTTTGTTCAGTCTATTAAATGTGTTTTTATGGATTATAGTACTTCATAGAAAGGTTTTCAATGTTATGATCCATGTTCTAATAAATTTCATGTTTCTAGAAATGTTGTTTTCTTTGAGAATCAGTTTTTTTTCCTACTCATGTTGAGTCATCTCCTACTTCTATTCTTCTTCCTACTTTTGAAGATTTGTCATCTTCTTCTAAGAGGTTCAAACCCGGATTTGTGTACGAACGTCGGCGGCCAACTTTACCCCCTCCTGATATTGATCCGCCACCTGAAACTACACCACAACTAGAATCTGAGAATTCTTCAAGGCCTGCTCCTCTTAAGCCCACTTGATGATCTACGAGAGTATCTCGTACTCCTAATTGGTATGGCTTTTCATCTACTTTATCCACCATTTCTGTTCCAACTTGTTACTCACAAGCTTCTAAGCATGAATGTTGCCAGAAGGCAATAGAGGAAGAACTTTTATCTCTCAAAGAAAATGGCACATGGGATATTGTTTCATGTCCTTCAAATGTCCATCTAATTGGATGTAAATGGGTTTATTCAATTAAATTTCATTCCGATGGCACTCTTTATTGGTACAAAGCTCGGTTGGTTATTCTTGGTAACAAGAAGGAGTATGGCGTGAACTATGAAGAGACTTTTGCACCGGTAGCAAAAATGACGATGGTGAGAACTATTGTTTTCATTGCTGCTTCACAAAACTGGACTCTTCATCAAATGGATATCAAAAATGCTTTTCTTCATGGTTATCTCAAAGAGGATATTTATATGAAACCTCCACCAGGTTTTTTCTCATTGCCTACATCAGATGTATGCAAGTTGAAGCGGTCTTTGTATGGATTAAAACAAGCTCCAAGAGCTTGGTTTGACAAATTTTGGTCTACTTTGCTACAATTCTCTTTTGAGCAGAGCAACTATGAATCATCTTTTTTTCTACGGAAAACATCCACAGTTTGTGTTCTTCATGGATCTTATGAATAGAGTATTTCGTTAGTTTCTTGACTTGCTTGTCATTGTATTTATTGATGATATCCTGATCTATTCTAAGAGTAAAGAGGATCATGCTAATCACCTCTGAATTATTATTTAGACCCTTAAGGATCATCAGTTGTATGCCAAATTTTCTAAGTGTGAATTCTGGTTAGATGCTATTCCCTTCTTGGGGAATATTGTGTCCAGTGATGGGATAAGAGTGGATCCCCAGAAAGTTGAAGTAGTGAGAAAATGGCTCAGACCCATGACTCCAATCGATATTTGGAGCTTCTTGGGTTTGGCGTGGTATTACAGAAGGTTCATAGAGAGTTTTTCTTCCATAGCTGCTCTACTCACTAAATTGACTCAGAAAAAGGTGAAGTTTGTGTGCTCTGATCTGTGTGAGAATAGTTTTGAGAAGTTGAAAGACAAACTGACCACTGCTCCTATTTTGACCCTTCTCGAGGGTGTAGATGGCTTTGTGGTATACTGTGATGCATCCCGTGTGGGACTTGGTTGTGTGTTGATGCAGAATGGTAAGGTAGTGGCTTGTGCATCTAGGCAGTTGAAGGTGCACGAGCGGAACTACCCCACCCATGATTTAGAGTTAGCGGTTGTGGTGTTTACACTTAAGATTTGGCGGCACTACTTGTACGGTGTTCACATTGATATCTT
>NW_025893527.1:0-7809 GCF_002878395.1 Capsicum annuum
TAAGCATGTCACAACCTTAAGGACTAGTTTCCATATTTTAATCAAGTAAAGTCCCCCAACTAGTTTACTAGGTTTATAGGTTCCAAATAATAATCATATATTTTAGAAGTAGCTAGTTATCACATAAGCCATCTTACTAGGCAAGATTTCATAATATAACCTCTTATTCAAGTCAAGTATATATATTAGGTTAGCCCTTGAATTTTTATGCAAGTTTACACATAACGCTAAGTCTTAACTCAATATTAGGCATAAATTTCCTCTAGTATCTAATTTAGCATCAATAAGGGTCACACCTCTTATATAGTGATTTGGAACAAGAAACGAATAATAATTTACCAAGAGAGAGCTCATAATTTAAGCATATAGGTGTAGGGACTGTGGAGTTTTGATGATAGACATGTGAATGAAACATATTGTGAAAGATTGTCCATCCAAGTGAACAAAGCTGAGATGCAAACAAGTTTCTAATAAGATGACTTTGCATACAAACATGAGTGGATAAATATTTACCATAGCAGTAGATTGGTTGAGTAAGAAGTCCTGCAAAAGAGTCCTATTCAAGATAAAGAGAAACAAGAAGTCGTGCAGAAGTTGGCTTGATCAAGGAGCCCAGGAAGAAGAGAAGATAAAGCAAAAGAGTCCTATTAAATCTAAGAGAGTAAGAGGCGGCAGCAACGAGAAGATGAGTTACGTGATAGAGTCCTATTGAAGATAGAAGTAGACATCACAAAGGACTATCAAAGGATGGCTTAAATACAAAAAACGATATTCAAAGCAATCACCCAATGCACTAAAAAGATAATCAACAATCAACAAATTAGTTCGCATACTTGAAGAAGAACCTAGTCCCTTACTTAGCAAGTTATACATTATGTGTAATAGGTAGGTTCTTTGAGTTGTAACGAGTCATTGTTCTAGTCTTAGTGATATATAAACTGAGTTAGGAGTTTTGTCTTCAAGTTAGGGAACTCGAATACTTGGGAACACTTATCTTGGGAAGATTTGTGTTTTTGTAGTGATAGGAATTAGAAGCTTTAATTCCTAGTTTACAAGAAGTCTTGTAATTTTGTTGATTGTTGAGGCTTAAGTATTATAATGAAGTTGGGGTTAAATCCTGTAGAGGTACAGGTCATAATTTTTTACACCTTTCTTGAGCCGGGTGTTTTCCATGTAAAAGCACTGTGTTCAGCTTTTATTTCTGTGAACCACGTTTACTTACTTGATCCACAGATAGGCAATTAGTAGAGCTCGTACTCTAATAAGTGGTATCAGAGTGAGATTGTCTTAAATAAGGCTAGCACCTTAAAAAAGATCAACATGATAAAATCCAAACCTCCTACTGGTCACAGTGAAGGTCAGTCAAGTACTAGACCTCCACTTTTTAATGGTTCTCACTTTATCTGGTGGAAAGAAAGGATAGAGATGTTCATACAAGGTGAAGACTATGAATTATGAGATAGGATTACTAATGGTCCCAATATTCCAATGAAGTTGGTTGATGGTGAACAAGTCAAGAAAGTAAGGAGTGAATTTACTCCTGATGACTTGTTGGCTTTGAAGAAAAATGCAAAGGCCAAGAAAATCTCGGTCTGTGGACTAGGACTTTCTGAATACAATAGGGTATCCACCTACACTACTGCTAAGAAAATTTGGGATGTACTGGTGAATGCTCATGAAGGCACTTCTCAAGTAAAAAAATTTAGGATCTCTCTCCTTTTCACTGAATATAAGGCATTCAAAATAAAGGATAATAAAACCTGCATAAGATGATGACAAGGCTTACCACCTTAACAAATAAGCTGACTTCCTTAGGAAAGGTCATCTCTGAGGAGGAACAAGTTCAAAAGGTACTAAGGGTATTAACTAAATTAAAATGGAATGTTAAGGTGACTGCAATCAGGGAGAAAAATAACGATCTTGAAGGCATGACCATGGATGAACTAGTAGGGAACTTAAGGACTTATGAAATGGAAGTTGATGGAACCAAAGAACATAAAATCTTAGAATTGAAAGCTTCTGATAGTGATGAGGAATTTGAACTTGATGAGGAGCAAGTTGCCTTCATAACCAAGAACTTCAGCAAATTCTTTAAGAAGAAGAAGGGAATAGGTACTAAGAAATGTTCCAATGATAATCCAAATGGATGCTACAAATGTGGCAAAATTGATCATCAGATCAGAGACTGTCCAGTCTGAGAAATAAATGGAAGAAAGAAAGAACTGAAAAGGAACTGAAGGCAAAAATGAAGGAGGAGCATGCAATGATAGCAGCCTGGGGATCTGATTTAGATGAAGATGAAGTTGATGAAACTGTATTCATGGCTCTTGGAGATTCAGACTTAGATGAAGAAGATGAGGGCTCGTAGGTAAGTATACTTGAAAAAGAAAAAATGCAATTATTTTTAAAGCCAAAACTTGTTTCCTTGATGAGTGCATTGATTGATGATTTCCAAGAGTTAACCTATGATAGGGATAAATAATTCAACAGTCTTGCAAGTCTCAAATTTGATCTCATTGATCTAAAGGCTTTCTCAGATACAGTTGACAAGGAAAAATGCACTCTCAAGAAATAGGTTACAGAACTTGAGATTTCAAATAACAATCTCAAGTCTGAAGTTCTCAAATCAAATCTTACTGAAAATGGGAAAAAGGCCATGAGTAAAGAACAAGAATATGCTGAACTTGAACTAGTTAAATACAAACAAGAATGCCATGATTTAACTGAAAAAATAAATAAGTTGAGTCAGGAAGTTTCTAAACTAAAATTGGATCTTAAAAGGGCAAATAGGTGGAGAAATTCATCAAGAATTGTTCATAAATTAGGTGAGAGAAACTTCAATGAAAAGGAAGGTTTGGGATTCCACAAAAGTTTTGATGATCCTAAAGATTTATGTTATATCTGTAATAATCTTGGACATTCCACCACTGAATGTCCAGTGGCTGCAAAAAGCAGATCAAACAGTCAAAACCTAGCAAACAGATCTTCTCAAACCAAAAGAAACAAAACCAGTTCTGTTCAGAGAAACATGTTGCACTACTTGTTGCCTGCATGGACAAAATGAAATTTAATTCATCTTTTCACTCGTAAAATAGAACCCAAGCTTGTTCGGGTTCCTAAGTCTAACCATTGATTTCTTTTATAGGAGAAGGTGAAAGGAAGCAAAAGGCACTGGTACTTAGACAGTGCTTGCTCAAGACACATGGCTGGTGATAAGAAAAAGTTCCTTTCACTCTTTAAAATAGATGGAAGAGGAGTTTCTTTTGGTGATAGAAAAAAGGGAATTATAACTGGAGTTGAAAAGATTGGCTCATCTGAGTCAAAAGCATTGGAGGATGTCTATCTTGTAGAAAGATTGAAGCATAACCGCCTGAGCATCTTACAACTATGTAAAGAAGGTAATAAAGTTATTTTTACTGCTGCTGGAGTCAAAGTCAAAAGGTTGGACACCAAAGAGATTGTCTTCACTGTAAGGAGATACAAAAATGTATACAAAGCTGACATCATAGCACAACCAGGACCTGAGTTAACTTGTCTGAGTGCTATAGAAAATAATTCCTTCCTTTGACACAGAAGACTTGGCCCTGAAAGTCTGAAACAACTAAACATACTTTCATCCAAAGACATAGTATTGGGATTACCCAAGACCAAGTTCAAGGAAGAAGAGCTATATAGTCCATGTGTAAGGGGGAAGCAGGTAAGATCTTATTTTAAGTCAAAGAACCATGTTAGCACTACTAAGTGTCTTGACCTGGTTCATATGTACTTATGTGAACCCATGAGATTTCAAAGAAGAGGTGGAAAAAGGTATATTTTTGTATTTGTTGATGACTATTCTAGATTCACATGGACTTTGTTTCTAGCCTCTAAAGAAGATGCCTTTGATGTCTTTGGAATCTCCATTAAGAAAATTAAAAAGAAACTAGGCACTTTATTATTTTCCATAAGGTCTGACCACGGTTAAGAATTTGAGAATGTAAAATTCTTGAAATACTGTTCAGCAAATGGTATAGATCATAACTTCTCAGCTCCTAAAATACCATAACAAAATGGAGTGGTGGAAAGAAAAAATAGAACCTTGGAAGAAATGGATAGAACAATGATGCTTGCAGCAAATATTTCTAAAAACCTTTGGGCTGAGGCAATAAGTACTGCAGCATATATCATAAATAGATGCATGATCAGACCTATGCCATAGAAGACTCCCTATGAATTACTAAAATGAATAAAGCCTAACATTTCTCACTTTAGAACCTTTGGTTGTAAATGCTTCATACATAATAATGGAAAGGATAATTTGGAAAAATTTGATTCTAAAAGTGATGAGGGAATCTTCTTAGGTTGTTTACTTCATAGTAAGGCTTATAGAGTTTTAAACAAAAGAACTAACTGTGTTAAAGAAAGCATGGATGTGATTTTTAATGAATCCGATATTAAGACTACCCTGCAGGATAGAGGTGATACTGAGGAACAGGTTGTACAACATGGTTCATTGATTGAAGATACCAAACATAAAGGCACATTAATAGAAGGAATTAAAGATGAAGGTACAGCCTGACAATTAAGCCACAAAAAACCCCAACTCAAAATATCAGGAGTGATCCTATTAGCTCACTAAGCTTGATCTCAAAAGGATACAAGCATCAAGGATCACATCCTATTGATAATGTTCTCACTGATCTCACCTCTGGCATCACTACAAGTTCTGGATTAAGAAGCATATGTGACTTCAAGGCATTTATGTCAGAGATTGAGCCAAAGAAGGTAAATAAAACATTACTTAATGTTGATTGGATCATACCCATGCAGAAAGAATTGAATCAGTTTGAGAGAAGTAAAGTACGACACTTAGTTTCTCTTCCAAAAGATAGATCAATAATTGGGACTAAGTTGGTGTATAGAAATAAAGTTGAGTAGCATGGAATAGTTACAAGAAACAAGGCAAGATTGGTGGTCCAACGATACAACCAAGAAGAAGGAATTGACTTTGATGAGACTTTTTCTCCTGTAGCAAGACTTGAAGCTATAAGATTACTTATTTTCTTTGCTTCCTACATAGATATTATTCTTTATTAGATGGATGTGAAGAGTGCATTCCTAAATGAGATTCTCAAGAAGGAGGTGTATGTTAAGCAACCTCCAAGATTCAAAAGCAAGGAGTTTCCTGATCATGTGTACAAGCTAGATAAAGCCTTGTATGGATTGAAACAAGCTCCAAGAGCTTGGTATGAAAGATTGTTAAAGTTTCTATTGGAGCATGACATACCAGCGATAAAATTTACAATACCATCTTCTTGAAATCTAATGGGAAGAATTTGTTCATTGTGCAGGTATATGTAGATGATATTATTTTTGGCTCAACCAATATAAGTATGACTCATAAGTTTGCCAAACTCATGAGTTGTGAATTTGAGATGAGCATGATGGGAGAGCTGAATTACTTCTTGGACTTGCAAATAAAATAGTCAGCATCAGGGACAATGATCCACCAATAGAAGTATGTCAAAGAGCTTCTCAAAATATTCTCTATGGAAGAAGCAAAAGAGATCAGTACTCCTATTGCCACTGCCACAAAGCTGGATTTGGATGAAACAGGTTTAGATGTAGAGCAAAAATTGTATAGAGGTATGATAAGGTCATTATTGCACCTTACAACAAGCAGGCATGACATTGTTTTTAGTGTAGGGCTATGTGTCAGGTTTTAAGAAAAACCCAAAGAATCACATCTAAAATCAGTGAAGAGAATTTTTAGATACTTGAAGGGAACCAGTGATATTGGCTTATGGTACCCCAAAGGTAGTAATTTTAAATTGGTAGGATACTCAAATGCTGATTATGCAGGGTACCTGGTAGACAGGAAAAGTACTACTGGAATGACACACTTCCTTGGATCATGTTTGATTACCTGGTCCACAAAGAAGCAAAATTCAGTAGCTTTGTCTATTATTGAAGCTGAATATGTTGTTGCAGGTTCCTGTTGTGCTCCATTGCTATGGATTAAGCAATAATTCATGGACTTTGGTATAGATGTTGGTTGTGTTCCTATTTTTTATGATAATACAAGTGCTATTAACATAGCAAAAAATCTTGTTCAACATAACAGAACCAAGCATATTGATATTAGACACACTTTTTTTAGAGATAATGTTGTAAAAGGTCATATATCAATTATTTTTTGCTCTATTGAGGAATAGATTGCTGACATTTTCACTAAGGCTTTGAGCAGAGAACACTTTAAAAAAATTAGGTTAGCCTTGGGGATGATTAAAATTGCATAAGTTTCCCTTAATGCTTGATTAGAATAAGTTGATCTTCAAAGTGATTGTTGATTAATTCAGTCTCACACATTCAGTTGTGTATCCTAATTCCAAGATTTTAGAGTATACTGAATCATGGATGTGTTAATTTTGCAGTGAAAATGGATCATAGAAGCCATTTTGTACATTTTGTAATTCAGGTATAATTATCATTATCTTCAGTAGCATAAAGAGAAAACATTGTCTACTTGGTTCCATATTGTTACACTTAAACTGCCAAAATTTCAAGAGTCAGTTTTTATTTCAAAAAGTTGATTAAATCTTTCCTATCAGTGCAGAAACTCTATTCATTACGGCTCTGATGATACAATCTCTCACCCTTTCAAATTCCTCTCCCTTTCTTCTTAAATACGTTTTTCTCCTTAATTCTTATTCATCATCTCCTCAACTTTTCACAACCAAGCAAAATTTCCTGTTTCACAAAATGGCATCTTCCTCTTCTTCTTCATCCTCTTCATCCACAGACTCCATTACAAATCCCCTCACCGCCATTATTCTTCATCCACACATCACTTTACCTTCCGTTATCCCTTCTCAAATCTCCCAAAAATTTACCGATTTCACAGCCTTCAGAAACTTCCCAAACCCTTTTACCAAAATCCCTTCATGATCTTCAACCTTCACGCAACCCCTCCTTCCTCTTCCTAACCCGCTCCAAATAGTTGATGTTGATGATCTTTCTATTGATAGATACAACCTTCCTATTGCAGATTTAATCCCAAGAAGTTTGAGATCTCAGTTAAATAAAAACCCTCCTCCATCTCTGTTAATGTCGAAGATACTATTCCTACGAAACCCTCCCTAGTTATCTCTACTCCTCAAACCCCTCATACTCGAGGCAAGAAGAAACGTGAAGATGAATGAGCTCTGATCTCACTCCTCCTCCTGTATCCTCTCCTGCTTCCTCTACTGATCTTCTTCTTTGATCAGTTAGGAAGAATAAAATGACCAGGGAAAAAGCTTCCCAAACCTCAGTGTATCAAAAGTCTTTTTCTAAACCTAAACCAAAGGCCTCCTCATCTTCAGAATCCTCTCCCAGAGTCAAATCTTCCACATCTTATAAAGTTTCTCCTCTAAAGTCCTCTACTCACTCAAAGAAATAGGTCAGTAAACCTGTTCCTTCTAACTCTTCTGACTCTAAATTCCATGTGGATACCACTATTGATGTGGATCCTGACTTTGAGGTCCCTGCACCATCCTCTCATCAAGATACTCTTGAGTCTTATCATCTACACTTTTAAAATCATAAATTAGCTAGAGGGAGAGTTGTTAGTGAGTTTGGGGATGTTGCTATGCAGACTCTACTGGAAAAATTGAATTTTCAAGGATAGTCTAACCTCTTTCTACAGGGAGACCTTCAGAGAAGATTTGCTAAACCTGAAGTGTATGAGTTCTATACGAATGGGGTGGGCATTGGTGAATTGTTCTCCATTACTGTTAGAAAAGTGACACTGAACCTTTATATTGCTGATATTGCTAGGATTCTGTATTT
>NW_025893528.1:0-1100 GCF_002878395.1 Capsicum annuum
GATGACACTTGATGGAGAGTATCATCACATCCCTGGGTATTGGGATTGGACAGAGGATATACTTGGTAGGAGCCAAGAGACTTTGAGCAAGGTATATATTTATGATGCCGTTTATGCATCGCTTTTTACCTATGATCGTAACTCAGATATATTTCAAGCATTTTGTGAAGCTTGGTGCCCCAAGAAAAATACACTTCTCACGTCTGTCGGGGAATTATCTATTTCTCTATGGGATTTGCATGTTCTTGGAGGCTTGCCAATTCAGGGTATCCTTTATAAAGAGGTAGTGCCTAAGGCCAAAGAACTTACAGGTTTAGATGCAAAGAAGGTAAGGTACATATCCCGAACTTGTGAGTACTTGTTTGGGGCCTTTCATAATCTGCGGGATGCTAGCCAAGAAGTATCATTCAGGGATTGGATCATATTCTGGTGCAAAAACCTTCGAAGTACGGCTCTGTTCCACCAAGGCAGGAAAAGAAAACTGCTTGCCCTGAATTGACTCACAACCCTAGCGGGGTTTTGCCTAATACGCTAAGGTGGTCACATGCTGAAGAGAAGGTATTTTTTTTTTCTTGGGGTGAACCGCGACAAAAAAGACAATACATAGTTGGCAGCTTTCTTGTCTTATTGGTTGTGCGCTTTTATTTTTTCAAGTATGAAAGGTGACTTATTTCGCCCAGGGACTTTCAAGATGGCATGCATGATGGCGAGTGGGAGGAAGGTTAGCCTTGCAATACCGGTTCTGGCTAGCATTTATAGTGAACTAAACAAGCTATCTTCTTCAGCGCGACTCGATCAAATCAAAGTTTGTTTTCCTATCCACTATGTGTATGGTTGGATTGCTTATTATTTTAGGACCCATTATTTATTTGCCAATGGGCCATTCGTCCCTACTATGATTGTATACTCCGGAGAGGGCGGTGCAAAGTATTTTGACAAAAATAATGCAAAAAAGTGTATTCATAGTGGGGAGAGCGTGGTTTGGACTTCTACCATGCAGGATAAAATGCATCTTTACTTTTATGTGGATAATGAGAATGCCCCAGCATTAGAGATGAGCTACTTTATGAGTATTCATTTCAGCTTTCTCACACTTAAAT
>NW_025893529.1:0-15923 GCF_002878395.1 Capsicum annuum
TTGGGTTTCTTGAGGATTTGAAATTGAAGTTCTAGGATTTCTTAGAGAGTAATTTGATGAAATATGAGCATAAAATTCTTAGAATAGGTTTAGTTCCTTGTTTTTCACGATTTGGGGGATTGGGAAATGACTAAGTTGCCCTTTTGAAAAATTAATTCGGAACTCGAAATCTCGATTTTGCATTCCACCGTGACGCGGTGCCATCGCGGTGACTTAATGGAAAAGGGATAATTACCATTTTTGGCTTTGACGCGATGCGGCATAATCATGTTGCGTCACTGGAAACGGACGAGTGCTATTTTGCATTCCACTATGATGCGCAGATTGTCCCATTGAGATTTTTGGCGCGATACCAGTAAATTGCGGTGAGCTACTAGAATGGGACGACCGATAATTTGGGCTTCACCATGATATGGGATAATCATTGTGCCTCACTAAAAATTGGAAAATTATGATTCTGCACCTCACCATGACACTGTGCTACCTCACCATGACACTGTGCTATCGCGGTGCTCTACTGTTTCCATAACTTCTCAATCGAGTATCGGATTAAGGAAAATTTTTATCGTTAGAAAGCTGATTCAATTATCTACACATTGGTGTGTCTATACCTGGAAAATTATACACATATCAATAGTTATGACTTTTTAAAGTTGAACCTTGACATACTAAGAGCTAAATGGGACTAAGAAAAGTACGGGGTATTACATTTAGCTTTTCCTCCTGATTTATCAATTGTTCATCCAGTTTTTCATGTTTCTCTGGTTTGCCATTATATTATAGATGAGTCTCATATCATTCATAGGGCGTTGGTTGTAACGCCCCAAGAGCACCCCCTAGATGTCATACAGTGCTTAGGTTTATGAATAGCCCCAAGCTAACCAATGATATCTATTCAACTTAGAACTCACATGAAAAATGAACTAACATGTATAGAAATTGAAGGTAAACAGTTGCATATCATAATGTAAATCTTTAACATTATAAACCTTAAATAAACTCTTTAAACTTAGAACAAACACAATCTGACAAGCCTTTATTGCAAACTAAAGAGTCACTAGGACAGACCCAAGCTGACTCGAACATAAACAAAAATCAAGGATCTTATGGTTAGTGAAAACATCAATCTGCACAAGATAGAGGTAGTACCTCAAAATTTTCTAGGCCAATACCATGACAGCTAACTCTAAGTTGTGAGTCAGGTAATTTTTTTATGATCCTTAAGTTTTCTGGTGGCATAGTCTATCACTCTCCCATTTTGAGGCAATACACAAACTAGACCAACTTTGGAAGCATCATAATACACTACGAATCTGTCAAACCCCTCTGGTAGAGAAAACGTTGATGTTTAAGTCAATCTATCCTTCAACTCTTTGAAACTCTTTAAAAACTTATCCGACCATGTAAAATTTATTACCTTTTGGGTAAACTTAGTAAATGGTGCGACTATAGAGGAAAACACTTTAATAAATCTTCTATAATACCCTACATAACCAAAATAGCTCCTGATATCAAATGGAGTGATAGATCTAGTCCAGTACTTCATTGAATCGTTCTTTTAATGATCTACATGAATACGAGCCTTTGAAATGACATGCCCTAAGAAGGCAACACATTCAAACCAATATTCGCATTTATCAAACTGTGCATATAATTGACGATCCTTGAGGGTCTACAGCATTATTTTCAAATGGACTGCATGTTCCTCCTTACTCATGGAATACAAAAGTATGTCATCTATAAGGACAATAACAAACTTTTCTTTGTACTGCTGGAAAACCCTATTCATCAAATCCATAAAGGCCGCAGAAGCATTTGTGTGACACCCCAATTCCCATAAACCGAAATGCCACACGGTGCTCGTGACCCCGAGGGACCACAAGCTAACGCTTCATTGATATCCGTATCTGTTCACTGCATAATATAATACAATAAATGCAGAAACTAGCAAAATCTGGCCATAAGGTTCAAACATCTAAATATACAGTACTGAAAACTAAATATCAATACATCTGTCTGAAAAGTCTCTACACTGTCTGAACTGTGGAGTTGAAGGGACAATTCCCTAACTAACACCGTTTACTAAAATCACCAAAACACTGAAATAGAATATCGTCGGATGATGAGGACACACTGCTGCACCCACTACTACAACATCTAACACCTAAATATACTCTGAATCTCGCTCTTCTGAACCTATGGTGGGGAAAGCACCATAGCGCGAATGCGTTAATACAAAGAATGTACCGAGTATGCAACGATATGGTAAGGTAAAATATAAGGCTTATGCATAAACATAACAATCTAATAATATGTATTCGCTAGAATAAACATATATAGAAACTCTACAGTTACCAATTTTAAAACATGTCTGATCAACAATACACGCATGGATGCATAAAGTACAACTAAAATCATCATGACACCGAATCTTACATTTTGAATGCTGACCCAAAAATAATAATACAGACCATAAGATACTGAGTATCTGAAGCTACTAGAGCTGACATCTGTACTTATCCATAATGAGAAATCGGATAATTGATATTACTGATATTTGAAATTCAACTTCACCAACTCTGGAACACTGAACAACTGAATCTGAGATCAACCCTCATCTAGCGGGAAGTCTCTAGAACACTGAACAACCAAATCTGAGATTAATCCTCGTCTAGCAGAAAGTTTCTATACTCAACGATAATGATAATGGGTAAATAAGTTCGAGAGCAACCCTCATCTCGCAGGATGTCTCTCTACTCAATGATAATGATAACAATACTGGGAGGCCTGTATCTGACAGCCTCAACTTCTGCATATTAAATGAGTTCTTTTCTGAGACTACTACTAAAACTGTGGGAGTGATCATTTAACCGACATGCCCCACTTACCACAAGAGTGATCCAACCTGTACCCCATCTGGAAGAGTGTCATTATCGCACCACAAGGAAAGATAACTGCATAGGACCCTTTACTATCAGGACCTCAAACGAGAATGGTGGGACCCTCTACTCACAGCACAACCACCTCATCTAACCCTCTACTCGCAGAATAGATGTCCCAACCTACACTGGCGATGTAGTTCTGGAGCATAAGGATTGCTAGCAAGAATCAAACCCTCCACTCGCAGGAATGTTCCCATCCTTAGCTCGCTCGGTGCTGAATCGTACTCCCAGCTGAAAGATACTAAACCGGTTCTTAACTGTACTCAACTGAATTGAATCTGTTCTCACATTATGATACCTTATCAATATGACAGATTTCACTTGATTTCGTTCTCTGACGGAGTATTTCTAAATGCCACTTACTTTTAAGATAACCTTACTATCTGACAAAATGTACAGAGGTCTGTAACGGAGTGAACTGATATGTAAGATTTCAGAGCTTCATGTCCCAAGTATTCGATAAAGAATGATTTTTGAGATTACTGAGTTTTCCCCAAGTTTTGAAACTAACCGAGAGTTCATTGTTCATCGCTCGATTAAGATTATTGCGAAACTGACTCGGCTCTAGACCAGCAGACTATTTCGGGCATACGTACCCCCAGCACACAATAGCATAAAGTAACACAAGATAGATAACTCATACACAATAAGCCCATAGGCCATCATACGCAAAACATAATTGAGGACTTCACACTTAGCAAATCAAATGGCCTCATTTCTTTATATAAGCATCCAATAACACGTAGGGAGCATGCTTTGGGTCCACAGAAAATACTACGCACAAACATCATAGTTACCTCAACAATTCATCATAGCATTCCATCATACACCCACAACCCATGACAAATTCAAGGAAATCAACTATCTATAGGAAAAATGCATGAATTTATCTTTTAAGACCTAATGAACCACAATGCATAGTTTCCTATTCTCTTAAATATTTTGTCAAACATATGGTAGACATAAGTTATGCATATGGATATGGCATGAAATCATAATTTGGATAACAAACATGTCAAATACTTAAATTCTTCTTCACATAGGCATTTTAGCAATCATCTTACATGCACCATTTAGGACATAGGTTTAATGCTCAATTCCATGCACCACAACACCATCATCCTTCAACTTCAACATCCATATTTCTCAATTCACAATCCAACTTACATTTAGAAAATTTTTGACATATCAATCAATAGTAGGGATATATAATTCACAATAACAATTATCAAGTCCTATCAAGTAAATAATGGAATAATAGTATAAATCAAGGCTTAACAATTTAATTCATCATATATTCAAAATTAATTAATTTATGACCTATTATGTTATAAAAACAAAAACTCTAGTCTCTTCGGTATTTTCACAAACACCTTACATGCACTTCTTAGGCATAGGTGGATTCATCAGGATTACAAGTATTCAATCACACATTTTATATATTTATACATCACACACCACCATAGTTTCTACAAACATACAATGATTCCTTCTTGGATATCATCAACTTCAACAACATAATCACCAACCATCACACAAATACTACACACATATACTTCAACCAACACACATAATCATCCCACACATATATCTCAACCATCATGTGAATACTACACACATACATAATGAAAATTTTGAAAGTATTATCATATATATATATATATATATATATATATATATATATATCTTGAGCCTTTGAAAAAGAATTTCTGGGCTCTATGGACTAAAGGAACCCAAAGATAAACACTTGCATACCTTAGATTTCGTAACCAAAGAGATTGACAGATGCAATTCGCAAAGCGAAGCCTTGAATCGATTTTCCCCCAATTGGAACCCTAACCCTAATAAATCTTCTTCTATATACATATATATACATATATTTTGAGAGATAGATATGAGAGAAATGAGAAAAAAATGAACGACAATTCTCAATTCAAAGGGGGTATATATAGAGGGTTACTATAATGGGAAATGACCAAAATACCTTTAAAAATCAATTAATGTCAAATCTATCTTTCAGTGATCTATCCAATAGGCTGAAGTAAATTGGCCATAACTTTTTACTTCGATGTCCAAATTGGATGAAACCAATTTCATTAGAAAGAAGATTCTTAGGGTTTTCCGTTGATATATAGCATCTCACACAGTTCATTATGTACAAGGAGTTATAATAATTTGAAATTGAAAAAAAAATTGCCTGGCTGCAGTATTTTTTTCCTGCACATTTTACTGTTCACAGTTCGATCGGAATGGTCGTAGTTTGATCGGAATGGTCATAACTCATCGCTCGCGTGTACGTTTTTGGTAATCCACATATCATTGGAAATATTATTTGATAATCTACGAAATGGTGGGTCGAAATCCAAGAAATGACGCACAGAAAGGTTATATACGCACAAAATTTTAACAAAAATCTTTTCCAGGGTATTACATCATCTCCCCCTTAGAAACATTCATCCTCGAATGTGAAGGCCAGATCAAGAACACTAATCAACTGGGTTTATTCAAGACAACAACACATTTAAAAATATAACCATACGACTGAAGTAACCAAACCTCTGCTCACTTTAGATAACACTGTCCCGAAACTATCTGCGGGGTTCATTAGAGAAAGTTTTATCTGAAAAACTTCGTCTTCACTACTTCTGTTACCTTAAGAGTAAGGTAAATCTGATATAAGCAGATCATTACAAGAGTCTACATAACTCTCTTGGAAAATCTTGCTATAAAAGGATCTGGATCATGAAAGAACGGAAACTCTTCAAAACATCCCATAGCCTCCCGTACATGAATATGGCGCGCAACACACTCTTGTACAAGACTCTACTAGATACGGCTTTTCAGACTCCCTAGGACATTATTGAACCTTTAGCTCTGATACCAAGTTTATAACGCCCCGATTCCCACGAACCAGAATGCCACAAAGTGCTCGTGACCCTGAGGCACCACAAGCTAACACTTCACTAATATCTATATTTGTTCACTGCATAATATAATAAAATAAATGTAGAAATTGGATAAATCTGGCCATAAGGTTCAAACATCTAAATATACAGTACAGAAAACTAAATATCAATACATCTGTCTAAAAAGCCTCTACACTGTCTGAACTGTGGAGTTGAAGGGACAATTCCCCAACAAACTCCGTCTACTAAAATCACCAAAACACTGAAATAGAATATCCTCGCATGATAAGGACTCACAGCTGCACCCACTACTACAAGATCTGACAGCCAAATATACTTTGAATCTTTCTCTTCTGAACCTATGGTGGGAAATGCACCATAGCGCGAATGCGTCAATACAAAGAATGTATCGAGCATGCAAGGATAGGGTAAGGTAAAATATAAGGCTTATGCATAAACATAACAATCTGAATCATATGTATTCGCTGGAATAAACATATGTAAAAACTCTACAGTTACCAATTTTTAAAAATGTCTGATCAACAATGCACACATAAATACATAAAGTACAACTGAAATCATCATAACACCGGATGTTACATTTTGAACGTTGTCCCAAAAATAATAATACTGACCATAAGATACTGAGTATCTGAAGCTAATGGAGCTCACATCTGTACTTATCCATACTGAGAAATCGGATAACTGATATTACTGATATTTGATATTCAAATTCACCAACTCTAGAAAACTGAACAACTGAATTTGAGATCAACCCTCATCTAGCAGGAAGTCTCTAGAACACTGAATAACTGAATCTGAGATCAACCCTCATTTAGCAGGGAGTCTCTATACTCAATGATAATGATAATGGGTAAATAAGTTCAAGAGCAACCCTCAACTCACAGGAAGTCTCTCTACTACAAGATAATGATAGCAATATTGGTAGGCCTGTATGTGACAGCCTCAAATTCTGCACATTAACTAAGTTCTTTTCTGAGACTGTTACTGAAACTATGGGAGTGATCATTTAACCGACATGCCCCACTTACCACAAGTGGGATCCAACCTGTACCCCATCTGGAAGGGTGTCAATACCGCGCCACCAGTAAAGACAACTGCATAAGACCCTCTACTATCAGGACCTCAAAAGAGAATGGTGGGACCCTCTACTCGCAGGACAACCACCTCATCTAACCCTCTACTCGCAGGATAGAAGTATCAATGCCTACACTTGTGATGTAGTTTTGGAACATTAGGATTGCTACCAGGAATCAAACGCTCTACTCGCAGGAATGTTCCCATCCTTAGCTTGCTCGGTGCTGAATCCTACACCCAACTGAAAGACTGTTAACCGGTTCTTAACTGTACTCTACTGAACTGAATTTGTTCTCACATTATGATACTTTATCAATATGACTGAGTTCGCTTGATTCCATTTTCTGACGGAGTTTTTCTAAATGCCACGTACTTTTAGGATAAGCTTACTATCTCACAAAATGTACAGAGGTCTGTAACAGAGTGAATTAATATGTAAGATTTTAGAGCTTCATGGCCCAAGTATTAGATAAAGAATGATTTCCGAGATTACAATGTTTTCCCCAAGTTTTGAAACTAATCGGGAGTTCAATGTTCATCGCTCGATTGAGATTACCGGGAAACTGACTTGACTCTATACCAGCAGACTATTTGGAGAATATGTACCTCGAGCACACAATAGCATAAAGTAACACAGGATAGATAACTCATACACAACATGCCCATAGGCCATCGTAAGCAACACATAATAGAGAACATCACACTTAGCAAATCAAATGGCCTTATTTATTCATATAAGCATCCAATAACACGTGGGGAGCATACTTTGGGTCCATAGCAAATACTACGCATAGACATCATAGTTACCTCAACAATTCATCATGGTTTTCCATCATACACCCACAACGCACCACAAATTCAAGGAAATCAACTATCCATAGGAAAAATGCATGAATTTATCATTTAAGACCTAATGAACCACAATGTATAGTTTCCTATTCTCTTAAATATTTTGTCAAACATATGGTAGACATAAGTTAAGCATATGGATATGGCATGAAATTATAATTTGGATAACAAACATGTCAAATACTTAAATTCTTCTTCACATAGGTATTTTAGCAATCATCTTACATGCACCATTTAGGGCAAGGTTTAATGCTCAATTTCATGCACCACAACACTATCATCCTTCAACTTCAACATCTATATTTCTCAATTCACATACCAACTCACATTTAGAAAATATTTGACATATCAATCAATAGTAGGGATATATAATTCCCAATAACAATTATCAACTCATAACAAGGAAATAATGGAATAATAGTATAAATCAAGACTTAACAATTTAAATCATCATATATTCAAAATCAATTAATTTTGGACCTATTATGTTATAAAAACAAAAACTCTAGTCTCTTAGGTACTTTCACAAACACCTTACATGCACTTCTTAGGCATAGGTGGATTCATCGGGATTACAAGTATTCAATCACCCATTTAATATATTTATACATCACACACCACCGTAGTTTCCACAGACATATAAAGATCCCTTCTTGGATATCATCAACTTCAACAACAAAATCACCAACCATCACACAAATACTACACACATATACTTCAACCAACACACATAATCATCCCACACATATATCTCAACCATCATGTGAATACTACACACATACACAATGAAAATTTAGAAACTATAATCATATATATATATATACACATGCATCTTGAGCCTTTGAAAAAGGATTTGTCGGCTCTATGGACTACAGGAACCTATAGATAAACACTTGCATACCTTAGATTTCGTAACCAAAGAGATTGATGGAAGCAATTCACGAAGTGAAGCCTTGAATCGATTTTCCCCCAATTGGAACCCTAACCCTAACAACTCTTCTTCTACATATATATATATACATATATTTTGAGAGAGAGATATGAGAGAAATGAGAAAAAAATGAATGACAATTCTCAGCTCAAAGGGGGTATATATAGAGGGTTACTATAATGGGAAATGACCAAAATACCTTTAAAAATCAATTAATGTCAAATCTATCCTGTAGTGATCTATCCGGTAGGCTAAAGTAAATTAGCCATAACTTTTTACTCCGATGTCCAAATTGGATGAAACAAATTTCATTGGGAAGAAAGCTCTCAGGGTTTTCCGTTAATATATAGCATCTCACACAGTTCATTATGTACAAGGAGTTATGATAATTTGAAATTGAATAAAAATATCGCCTGGCTACAGTATTTTTTTACCTGCACATTTTACTGTTCATAGTTCGATCGGAATGGTCGTAGTTTGATCGGAATGGTGATAACTCATCGCTCGCGTGTACATTTTGGGTGATCCATATATCATTGGAAAGCTTATTTGATAATCTAAAAAATGGTGGGTCGAAATCCAAGAAATGACGCACAGAAAAATTGTAAATCATTCTCGAAGATAGGATCCCGACATATTTATGCATAAAATTTGAAAAAAAAAATTCCAGGGTATTACATCATCTCCCCCTTAGAAACATTCGTCTGTGAAGGCCAGATCAAGAACACTAATCAACTGGGTTTATTCAAGACAACAACACATCTCAAAATATAATCAGACGACTGAAGCAACCAAACCTCTGCTCACTTTAGATAACACTATCCCAAAACTATCTGCGGGGTCCGGTAGAGAAAGTTCTATATGAAAGACTTTAGCTTCACTACTTCTGTTACCTTAAGAGTAAGGTAAATCTGACATAAGTAGATCATTACAAGAGTCTACATAACTCTCTTGGAAAATCTTACTATAGCACAATCTGGATCATGAAAGAACGGAAACTCTTCTAAACATCCCATAGCCTCCTGTACATGAATGTGGCGCGCAACAAACTCTTGTACAAGACTCTACTAGATGCGGCTTTTTAGACTCCCTAGGACACTGTTGAACCTTAGGCTCTGAAACCAAGTTTGTAACGCCCCGATTCCAATGAACCAAAATGCCACAAGATGCTCGTGACCTCGAGAGACCACAAGTTAACCCTTCACTAATATCTGTATTTGTTCACTGCATAATATTATATGATAAATGCAGAAACTGGCTTAATCTGGCCATAAGGTTCAAATATCTAAATATACAGTACTGAAAACTAAATATCAATATATCTGTCTGAAAAGCCTCTACACTGTCTGAACTGTGGAGTTGAAGGGACAATTTCCCAACAAATACCGTCTACTAAAATCACCAAAACACTGAAATAGAATATCCTCGGATGATAAGGACTCACAGCTGCACCCACTACTACAAGATCTGACAGCCAAATATACTCTAAATCTTTCTCTTCTAAACCTATGGTGGGAAATGTACCATAGCGCGAATGCGTCAATACAAAGAATGTACCGAGTATGCATAGATAGGGTAAGGTAAAATATAAGGCTAATGCATAAACATAACAATCTGAATAATGTGTATTCGCTGGAATAAACATATCTAGAAACTCTGCAGTTACCAATTTTGAAACATGTTTGATCAACAATGCACACATGGATGCATAAAAAACAACTGAAATCATCATAACACCGGATGGTACATTTTGAACGTTGTCCCGAAAATAATAATACTGACCATAAGATACTGAGTATCTGAAGCTACTAGAGCTGACATCTATACTTATCCATACTGAGAAATCAGATAACTTATATTACTGATATTTGATATTCAAATTCACCAACTCTGGAACACTGAACAACTGAATCTGAGATCAACCCTCATCTAGCAGGGTGTCTCTACAATACTGAACAACTGAATCTAAGATCAACCCTCATTTAGCAGGAAGTCTTTATACTCAACGATATTGATAATGGGTAACTAAGTTCAAGAGCAACCCTCATCTTGCAGAAAGTCTCTCTACTCAATGATAATGATAGAAATACTGGGAGGCCTGTATCTGACAGCCTCAACTTCTGTACATTAACTGAGTTCTTTTCTGAGACTGTCACTGAAATTATGGGAGTGATTATTTAACCGACATGCCCCACTTACCACAAGTAGGATCCAACCTGTGCCCCATTTGGAAGGGTGTCAATACCGCGCCACTAGTAAAGATAACTGTATAGGACCCTCTACTATCAGGACCTCAAACGAGAATGGTGGGACCCTCTACTCGCAGGAAAATGACCTGATCTAACCATCTACTCGCAGGATAGAAGTATCAACACCTGCACTAGTGATGTAGTTCAGGAGCATATGGATTGCTACCAGGAATCAAACCCTCCACTCGCAGGAATGTTCCCATCCTTAGCTTGCTCGGTGCTGAATCCTACACCCAACTGAAAGACAAATAACCAGTTCTGAGCTATACTCAACTGAATTGAATTTGTTCTCACATTATGATACTTTATCAATATGAGTGAGTTCTCTTGATTCCATTCTCTAACGGAGTATTTCTAAATGCCACTTACTTTTAGGATAAGTTTACTATCTCACAAAATCTACAGAGGCCTGTAACGGAGTGAATTGATATGTAAGATTTCAGAGCTTCATGGCCCAAGTATTAGATAAAGAATAATTTCTGAGATTAATGAGTTTTCCCTAAGTTTTGAAACTAACCAGGAGTTTAATGTTCATCGCTCGATTGAGATTACTAGGAAACTGACTCGGCTCTATACCAATAGACTATTTGGGGCATACGTACCTCCAGCACACAATAGCATAAAGTAGCACAAGATAGATAACTCATACACAACATGCCCATAGGCCGTCACACGCAGCACATAATTGAGGACATCACACTTAGCAAATCAAATGGTGTCATTTCTTCATATAAGCATCCAATAACACGTGGGGAACATACTTTGGGCCCACAGCAAATACTACGCACAGACATCATAGTTACCTCAACAATTCATCATGGCATTCCATCATACACCCACAACTCACTACAAATTAAGGAAATCAACTATCCATAGGAAAAATGCATGAATTTATATTTTAAGACCTAATGAACCACAATGCATGGTTTCCTATTCTCTTAAATATTTTGTCAAACATATGGTAGACATAAGTTAAGCATATGGATATGGCATGAAATTATAATTTGAATAACAAACATGTCAAATACTTAAATTCTTCTTCACATAGGCATTTTAGCAATCATCTTACATGCACCATTTAGGGCAAGGTATAATGCTCAATTTCTTGCACCACAACACCATCATCCTTCAACTTCAACATCCACATTTCTCAATTCATAATCCAACTCACATTTAGAAAATATTTAACATATCAATCAATAGTAGGGATATATAATTCCCAATAATAATTATCAACTCATAACAAGGAAATAATGGAATAATAGTATAAATCAAGGCTTAACAATTCAAATCATCATATATTCAAAATCAATTAATTTTGAACCTATTATGTTATAAAAACAAAAACTCTAGTCTCTTAGGTATTTTCACAAACACCTTACATGCACTTCTTAGGCATAGGTGGATTCATGGGGATTACAAGTATTCAGTCACCCATTTCATATAATTATACATCACACACTACCATAGTTTCCACAAACATACAAAGATCCCTTCTTGGATATCATCAACTTCAACAACATAATCACCAACCATCACACAAATACTACATACATATACTTCAACCAACACACATAATCATTCCAAACATATATCTCAACTATCATGTGAATACTATACACTTACACAATGAAAATTTAGAAAGTATATATATATATATATTCACATGTATTTTGAGCCTTTGAAAAAAGATTTGTGGGCTCTATGGACGAAAGGAACCCATAGATAAACACTTGCATACCTTAGATTTCGTAATCGAAGAGATTGACGGAAGCGATTCGCGAAGTGAAGCCTTGAATCGATTTTCCCCAAATTGGAACCCTAACCCTAACTCCTCTTCTTCTCTCTCTCTCTCTCTATATATATATATATATACACATATTTTGAGAGAGAGATTTAAGAGAAATGAGAAAAAAATAAATGACAATTCTCAACTCAAAGGGGGTATATATAGAGGGTTACTATAATGGAAAATGACCAAAATACCTTTAAAAATCAATTTATGTCAAATCTGCCCTTCAGTGATCTATCCGATAGGCTAAAGTAAATTGTCCGTAACGTTTTACTCTGATGTCCAAATTGGATGAAACCAATTTCATTGGAAAGAAGACTCTGAGGGATTTCCATTGATATATAGCATTTCACACAGTTCATTATGTATAAGGAGTTACGATCATTTGAAGTTGACCAAAAAATTTGCCTGGCTGCAGACTTTTTTTTTCTGCACATTTTACTGTTCACAGTTCGATTGGAATGATTGTAGTTTGATCGGAATGGTCGTAATTTATCGCTCGAGTGTCCGTTTTGGGTGATCCACATATCGTTGGAAAGCTTATTTGATAGTCTACAAAATAGTGGGTAGAAATCCAAGAAATGACACACAAAAAAATTATAAACCATTCTCGAAGATAGGATCCTGACACAAAATTTCAATGAAAAAATTTTCTGGGGTATTACATCATCTCCCTCTTAGAAACATTCATCCTCGAATGTGAAGGCCAGATCAAGAACACTAATCGAATGGGTTTATTCAAGACAGAAACACATCTAAAAACATAACCACACGACTGAAGCAACCAAACCTCTGCTCACTTTAGATAACACTGTCCCGAAACTATCTACGGGGTCCATTAGAGAAAGTTTTATCTGAAAGACTTTAGCTTCACTACTTCTGTTACCTTAAGAGTAAGGTAAATCTAACATAAGTAGATCATTACAAGACTCTACATAACTCTCTTGGAAAATCTTGCTACAGCACTATCCGGATCATGAAAGAATGAAAACTCTTCTAAACATCCCATAACCTCCCATACATGAATGTGGCGCGCAACACACTCTTGTACAAGACTCTACTAGATGTGGCTTTTTAGACTCCCTAGGCCACTGTTGAACCTTAGGCTCTGAAACCAAGTTTGTAACGCCCCAATTCCCACAAACCTAAATGCCACACGGTGCTCGTGACCCTGAGGGACCACAAGTTAACCCTTCACTAATATTCGTATCTGTTCACTGCTTAATATAATACGATAAATGCAAAAACTAGCTAAATCTGGCCATGAGGTTCAAACATCTAAATGTACAGTACTGGAAACTAAATATCAATACATCTATCTGAAATGCCTCTACACTGTCTAAACTGTGAAGTTGAAGGGATAATTCCCCAACAAACTTCATCTACTAAAATCATCAAAACACTGAAATAGAATATCCTCGGATGATGAGGACACACTGCTGCACCCACTGCTACAACATCTGACACCTAAATATACTCTAAATCTCGCTCTTCTGAACCTATGGTGGGAAAAGCACCATAGCGCGAATGTGTCAGTACAAAGAATGTACCGAGTATGCAAGGATAGGGTAAGGTAAAATGTAAGGCTTATGCATAAACATAACAATTTGAATAATATGTATTCGCTGGAATAAACATATATAGAAACTCTGCAGTTACCAATTTTGAAACATGTCTGATCAACAATGCACACATGGAAGCATAAAGTACAACTAAAATCATCATGACACAGAATGTTACATTTTGAACGCTGACTCAAAAATAAAAATACTAACCATAAGATACTGAGTATCTGAAGATACTAGAATTGACATCTGTACTTATCCATACTGAGAAATCGGATAACTGATATTACTGATATTTGATATTCAAATTCACCAACTCTGGAACACTGAACAACTGAATTTGAGATCAACCCTTATCTAATAGGAAATCCCTAAAACACTGAACAACTGAATCTGAGATCAACCCTCATCTAGCAGGAAGTCTCTATAGTCAATGATAATGATAATGGGTAAATAAGTTCGAGAGCAACACTCATCTCGCAGGAAGTCTCTCTACTCAATGATAATGATAACAATACTGGGAGGCCTGTATCTGACAGCTTCAGCTTTTGCACATTAAATAAGTTTTTTTCTGAGACTGTTATTTAAACTATGGGAGTGCTCATTTAACCAACATGCCCCACTTACCATAAGTGGGATCCAACCTGTACCCCAGCTGGAAGGGTTTAAATACCGCGCCACCAGTAAAGAATACTACATAGGACCCTCTACTATCAGGACCTCAAACGAGAATGGTGGGTCCCTCTACTCGTAGGACAACCACCACATCTAACCCTCTACTAGTAGGATAGATGTATCAACCTATGCTGGCGACGTAGTTCTTGAGCATATGGATTGCTACAAGGAATCAAACCCTCTACGCGCAGGAATGTTTCCATCCTTAGCTCGCTCAGTACTGAATCCTACTCCCAACTGAAAGAAACTTAACCAGTTCTTAACTATACTCAACTGAACTTAATCTATTCTCACATTATGATACTTTATCAATATGATAGAGTTTGCTTGATTCCGTTCTCTGACGGAGTATTTCTAAATTCTACTTACTTTTAAGATAACCTTACTATCTCAAAAAATTTACAGAGGTCTATAACGGAGTGAATTGATATGTAAGATTTCAGAGCTTCATGGTCGAGTATTTGATAAAGAATGATTTCCGAGATTACTGAGTTTTCCCCATGTTTTGAAACTAGCCGGGAGTTCATTGTTCATCGCTCGATTGAGATTATCATGAAACTGACTCGGCTCTAGACCAGTAGACTATTTCGGGCATACGTACCCCAGCACATAATAGCATAAAGTAACACGATAGATAACTCATACACAATATGCCCATAGGCCAACATACGTAACACATAATTGAGCACTTTACACTTAGCAAATCAAATGGCCACATTTCTTCATATCAGCATCCAATCGAACACATGGGGAGCATGCTTTGGGTCCACAACAAATACTAGGCACAAACATCATAGTTACCTCAACAATTCATCATGACATTCCATCATATACCCACAACGCACCACAAATTCAAGGAAATCAACTATCCATAGGAACAAAGCATGAATTTATCTTTTAAGACCTAATGAACCAC
>NW_025893529.1:16023-18146 GCF_002878395.1 Capsicum annuum
TCATGGCATTCCATCATACACCCACAACGCACCACAAATTCAAGGAATTCAACTATCCATAGGAACAAAGCATGAATTTATCTTTTAAGACCTAATGAACCACAATGCATAGTTTCCTATTCTCTTAAATATTCTGTCAAACATATGGTAGACATAAGTTAAGCCTATGGATATGGCATGAAATAATAATTTGGATAACAAACATGCCAAATACTTAAATTCCTCTTCACATAGGCATTTTAGCAATCATCTTACATGCACCATTTAGGGCATAGGTTTAATGCTCAATTTCATGCACCACAACACAATTATCCTTAAACTTCAACATCCACATTTCTCAATTCACAATCCAACTCAAATTTAGAAAATATTTGACATATCAATCAATAGTAGGGATATAGAATTCCCAATAATAATTATCAAGTCATAACAAGGAAATAATGGAATAATAGTATAAATCAAGGCTTAAAAATTTAAATCATCATATATTCATAATCAATTAATTTTGGCCCTATTATGTAATAAAAACAAAATCTCTAGTCTCTTAGGTATTTTCACAACCACCTTACATGCACTTCTTAGGAAAAGTTGGATTCATCAGGATTACAAGTATTCAATCACCCATTTCATGTATTTATTCATCACACACCACCATAGTTTCCACAAACATACAAAGATCCCTTCTTGGATATCATCAACTTCAACAACATAATCACCAACCATCACACAAATACTACACACATAAACTTCAACCAACACACATAATCATCCCACACATATATCTCAACCATCATGTGAATACTACACATATACACAATGAAAATTTAGAAAGTATAATATATATATATATACACATGTATCTTGAGCCATTGAAAAAGGATTTTTGGACTCTATGGACGAAAGGAGCCCATAGATAAACACTTGGATACCTTAGATTTCGTAGCCGAAGAGATTGACGGAAGTAATTCACGAAGTGAAGCCTTGAATCAATTTTCCCCCAATTGGAACCCTAACCCTAACTCCTCTTCTTCTATATATATACATATATTTTGAGAGAGAGATATACGAGAAATGAGAAAAAATGAATGACAATTCTCAGCTTAAAGGAGGTATATATGAGGGTTACCATAATGGGAAATGACCAAAATACCTTTAAAAGTTAATTAATGTTAAATCTGCCCTTCAGTGATCTATCCATTTGGCTAAAGTAAATTGGCCATAACTTTTTATGTCAATGTCCAAATTAGATGAAACCAATTTCATTGGAAAGAAGACTCTCAAGGATTTCCATTGATATATAGAAGGTCACACAGTTCATTATGTACAAGTAGTTATGATCATTTGAAGTTGACCAAAGAAATCGCCTGGCTACAGTGTTTTTTTCTGCACATTTTACTGTTCACAGTTCGATCGAAATGGTCAAAGTTTGATCAGAATGGTCGTAAGTCATTGCTCGAGTGTCCGTTTTGGGTGATCCACATATCGTTGGAAATATTATTTGATACTCTATGAAATGGTGGGTCAAAATCCAATAAATGACACATAGAAAAATTATTAATCATTCTTGAAGATAGGATCTCGACACATTTACGCAAAAAATTTTAACGAATGAATTTTTGGGGGTATTACAATTTGTCAGTCCAAATGACATAACCACGAACTCAAAATGGCCATTCCTTTTCCATTAAGCTATTTTTAGAATGTCTTACGCCCAAACTTTCAACTGACGGTATCCCAACCTTAGGTCAATTTTGGAAAACCACCGAGCACCCTGAAGCTAACCGAACAAAGCATCGATTCCAGGAAAGGAATACTTGTTATTTATTGTAACCTTAACCTTGATTAGCTATTGATAATCTATTCACACGCGGTGAGAGCAATCTTTCTTGCGCACAAAAAGGATTGGAGCACTCCACGGAGAAACGCTGGGCCTGATGAAAATTTTATCTAATAGATCCTTAAGTTGTCTGTTTAACTATTGGAGTTAATCTAGATCCATGAAATATGAAGGGATAGAGATGGATGGACTATTTGGAAAAAGATCAATAATGAACTCTATTTCTCTATCATGAGGTACCCTGGCAGATCTTTAGGGAAAACCTCAAGAAATTCACTGACTACAC
>NW_025893529.1:21146-35033 GCF_002878395.1 Capsicum annuum
CAAGCATTATTAAATCATGCTATATTGCATATGAATAGAGCTTAAAATCTTAGAATTTCTTGTAAACATAATACTTCGTCTTAAATCTTGAAACTTATTTTCTTTCCTAGCATTTGTAAAAAATATCAGGCTCAATAACCATATATAAATCTTTCATCAGAATCCAAATCAAAGTAATAAAATTCAAATCATAATATCAATCTTAAAGTTCAAGACATGAATATATGTAACCTTATGCATCTTTAGCCTTTAAATCACAAGATACTGTTATACTTCAATAAATAAGAATATGAAGGATGAAACCTAATGTAAAAGATTTAAATTCAATCTTAGAAATCATGTTTTTCAGGCACAGTGATAGAGGATTAACCTTGTTCAAAACCCCACATACCTAGAAATTCTTGACTTGTGAAGAGGACTTAAACTATGAGACATGAGAAATGACTTTGTAAGAGAAACCCTAATCTTATTATTCATGAATATGGGAGGAGAAGATATGTTGTTAATTGACTGAATGATAGAGGCAAATAATGCCTCTCTTGGGTTATAAGTAGTGGGTTTGGATTTATAAGAGGGGAAAACACCAAAAGGTCCCTTAACTAAACTTATAGAAATTTGATCGCCAGTCATCATGAATCAACTTATGACTTAAAAGATGAGGTTACAACTTGTCCTAGAAACTCATAAGCTTGGAAGTTGCAAGGATTACACACACTAGTCATCATATGAGTAATATCTTATGTCTTATTATATCTCTATACGACTTGTATCATCTTTTCATAACTTGGACAAAGACTTGGTGGACCAATACTGTTGACCTTACGACTTTACTTAATATGACTCATAATATCGTATAGTGATTCATAGGGTCAAATTGTAACCACAATAGACTCCAACTACTCCACACTGCCATAGCTACGACTTTTAACTTATGACTCGTAAGGTGTATACTTGACTTAAGGGGATAAATCATAAGTTGCACAGTGGCTTTCAGATACTGGGTATTACAATATCCCCCCTTAGAAATATTCATCTTTGAATGAGATTCATCAAGGATTGGGATTTTAAAATGAATCAACACCTCTACAATAAATTTACAATCATGCTTATAACCATCACAAGGATACAATTACTCTTCACATAAGATACGACTTAAGAATACTTAAAATGACTTAAAGAGAAAGTGTTTTGGCCAAAAATAACTATTTTCCTTCTGTAGTAACTAAGTTGGAAGAGAAAAGATGAGGATACTTGGTCATCATGTCTACTTCAGCTTCCCAAGTGGCCCCTTCAACTAAATGGTTTCTCCAATCAACCTTTACTTACACTATTTCCTTATTCCTTAGTCTTCAGACCTGCCTATCAAGTATCTCCACAGGAATCTCCTCACATGACAAATTATCTTTGACCTCATTACTCTCTACGGGAACTACTAAGGATGGATCTCTATTGCACTTCTTAAGCATTGAAACTTGGAACACTGGGTGATATGCAACCAATTCTGATGGAAGGTCTAATTCATCAGACATCTCTCTTACATGCCTTACTATCTCATACAAAGAAACAAATGAAGGACTCAGCTTCCTTTCTTTCCAAATCTAATTATTCCCTTCATAGGCAATATCTTCAAGAATACCCAATCCCCTACTTCAAACTTGATCTCTCTCCTCTTTACATTTATATATGACTTCTGAATACTTTGAGAATCCTTTATTTATTTACGAATAAACTAAACCTTTTCCTTAGATTTAAGAATAGAATTTGGCCCAATCAATGCTGCATCACCAACCTCAAAACATCCTATGGGCGATTTGCACTTACGCCCATACAATGCTTTAAATAGAGCCATCTGAATACTAGCATGGTAACTATTATTGTAAGCAAACTCAATCAAAGAAAAATGGTCATCCCAACTTTCTTTTAAGTCTAAAACATATCCGCTCAAGATGTCTTCCAATGTCTGGATTATGCGTTCAGCCTGACCACTGGTTTGCAGATGAAAAGCGATACTAAGCTTAACATTTGCACCAAGGCCTTTCTAAAACAACTTTCAAAACTGTGAAGTGAATTTCGTGCCTCAGTCTGAAATGATGGAAAAGGGTACCCCATGAAGCTTTACTTACTCATGCATATACATCTTAATACAATCTTCCACTGTATCTGAAGTCTTGATAGGTAGAAAATGGGTTGATTTGGTTATTCGATCTACTATTACCCAAACTAAATTATGCTGATGTCTTGTACGAGGCAACCATTTGATAAAATATATAGTCATTACTTCCCACTTCAGGTGTTCAACTATAACATGCTGGTAGTTAGGAAACTTAGCCATAAACTCTTCTATGTCTATCTTAAAACCATTCCACCAATAAATTTCCCACAAACCACAGTATATTTTTAAAGCATTGGGATGAATAGAATACTTCAAACTATGAGCCTTGGCTAGTATTCTTTCCCACAACCCGTCTACATTGGGAATACAAAGCCTACCTTGATAGGGAAGTACACCATTTCTCCCATTGGAGAAAACCCCAACTTTCTATTGCTATACTGCTTCTAATATTTTGTTAAGTGTGGGATCATCACGCTATTTCTCCTTCACTTTAACTACCCAAAATGATTCCAAAAAGTTATGAACTACAACCTCTATCATCAGTGTCAAGAAATCATACTCCCAAATAGGCTAATCTATGTACTTATTTGTCCAATTCCAGTTCTTCCTCTCTTACATATGAAAAACTACCCATGACAGTCTTCTTGGAGTTTCTTCCACCACGTTGGCCTTACTTGGATGAAAGAGTACATTCATGTTAAAATCTTTCAATAACTTCAATCAACTTTTTTGAACAAGATTCTGCTATTGCTGAGAATACATACTAAAGACTCTTATGCATACCATAGAGGTAGTGCCTCAAAATTTTCAAGGCAAATACCATGATAGTTAACTCAGTGTCATTAGTTGGGCAATTATTTTTGTGATCCTTAATTCGCCAGGAGGAATAGGCTATAACTCTCCCATTTTGCATCAATATACAACCTAGACCAACTATGGAAACATTAAAATGCACAACGAATCGATCAAACCCCTCTAGTAAAGCAAACACTAATGCGTAAGTCAATCTATCCTTCAACTCTTGGAAACTCTTCTGAAACTTATCCGACCATAGAAACTTCACTTTTTTTAAGGTCAGCTTAGTAGATGGTGTGGATATAGAGAAGAACACTTCAATAAATATTTAATAATACCTAGCTAAATCCAAAAAGTTCTGTATATCAGATGGAGTAATAGGTCTAGTCTAGTGCTTTACTGGATCAGTGTTTTGAGGAACTACATACATACGAGCCTCTAAAATAACATGCCCTAAGAAGGTAACATATCCAAATCAAAAATAACATTTACAAAACTATGCATATAATTAATGATCCTTGAGGGTCTATAACACTATTCTCAAATGGTCTGTATGTTCTTCCTCACTATTGGAATACACCAGTATGTCATCTATAAGGACAATGACAAACATGTCCAAGTACTACTTGAAGATCCTATTCATCAAATCCATACAGGTTGCAAGAGCATTTGTCAGTCTAGATGACAAAACCACAAACTCAAAATGGCCATACTTTTTTTGAAAAACAATTTTTGGAATGACTAGCTCCCTGACATTTAACTGAGGGTATCCCCACCTTAGGTCAATTTTGGAAAATCACCGAGAACCCTAAATATGATTGATCAAATCATTGATTCTAGGAATGGGATACAAATTTTTTACTGTAACCTTATTTAGTGTCTATAATATATACACATTCTTTGAGAACCATCTTTCTTGTGCACAAAAGGACTAAAGCACTCCACGGAGAAACATTGGTTCTGATGAAACACTTATCTAATAAATCCTTAAGCTGCTTTTTTAACTATTTGAGTTTGTCCAGAACCATGCAATATGGAGGGATAGAGATGGACCGAGTATCAGGAAGAAGATCAGTATCGGACTCTATTTCTCTATCTTTAGGTACCCTTGGATGAATTTTAGGGAAAACCTCAAAAAACTAACTGACTACACGGATCTTTGACTTGAACTAAATGATAGATTCACCCTTTTGATATTAACTTTTTGCCTAAAGATAAGAGATAAAGCAACCTTTGGCAGACATAGAACTACCCTCCAATTCAAAAACTACTTCATTAGGAAACTAAAAGTTCTCCTCGCACGTGCTAAAATCTATTAATGCATAGAATGAATGGAGCCTATCCTTGTCCAAAATAATATTAAAATCTATTATCTCTAACTCAATTAAGTATACTAGTATGATCTTATAGAGAAAGGTAATAGGACACTTCAACTAGACTTTCCTAGCCATTACTGACTCACCCACTGGGGTAGGAACAGAGAAGGGCTTGAGGAGATTTTCAAGACCTAACCCAAAATTTATAGTGACCAATGGTGTTACATCAGAGAGATATGATCCCAGGTCTAACATCACATATACTTAAGGTAGAAAACATAAAGAACACTGATGACAACATGCAAAAAACTCTCCTACTCCTAATGGTATAGTAAAGGATAAAACTGATTCTAGCACTGACCACTACTGGTACTTAATGATGTGCCTTGTGGAGAAACTGAGCAACCTAGTGAAGCTACTGGATTAGTAGCCTAAGTCTGAGGATAAGCATCTCTACCTTCTTCCTTAGCATACGGGAACTCCTTGATCCTGCAGCCTATCTTACACAAAACATAGCAACCCATTGTGCCCATCATGCATTCACCCAAATAAGTCTTTCCATACATTGCACGTATTTGGCAACTGGGCCTCTTGACCAAACCATTCTAAGACCTATAATTCAAAGTCCTGCACCACTTATGTGTAACGCCCCAAATCTGGTACCCAAAATACTACACGGTGCTCATAACCTTGAAGGACCATAAGCTAATCCCTGACTAATATCTGTACCTAAACACTGCATAATATACTATATAAATATAGAAATAAAGGTTGTAAGTCCGTAAGGTTCAAATCTGTAGTATAACTGATAAAACTAAAATATGGATGCGGTATGAAATACCCAAAACAACTGAAATTAACTATCTGAACATACTATAGTCTGAAAAGCCTCTAACTAATTGTACTGATGGAATAAGGAGTTGATGGGACATGTCCCCAACCAACTCCAACTACTGAAATAAATTAATTAATGAGATAATAAAGTAATGGCCATATCATTCAAGAATGAGGACTCACTGGTAACTCTAACTGTATAGACTGGAATGCTACTGATGCTCTAAAGCTCGTGCTTCTGAACCTATGGTATAAAACACCATAGCTCAAATGCATTAGTACGTTTGAATATACTAGAATGCATGTGAGGTAGGCTGAATACAATAGGGTTTACATGCATGAGCTATACTAATTTACTACATAACATGAACGTGAGAATATATGCATGACTACTTAATAACTATAACTGAGTTCATTATAACATGATTACTAAGTCTGAGTACTGATAACATGAGATACTGATATTAGTATAACTGAAATAACTAATACTGAGCGACTATATCTGAGAGTATAGGTTCTGGTAGAACTAGTTGAGTTTCATACTATTCTGAGTTGACTGTATCTGAAAGTCCTGAATCCTATAGAACTATCTAAGTTCTATCACTAAGACTGAATAACTGTATCTGAAAGTCCTGATTTTGTGCTGAAACTATGGGATGTAGTTATCTAACCAACATGCCCTTAATATGCTATTATGGCTAAGTTGGGGTTTAATCTGCAACCCCAATTGGAAGGGTGTCAATATCGTGCCACTGGTTAGAACAATCTGTGAGTAACCCTCGTATAACAGGTAACTCTAGTGAAAATGGTGGGAACCCTCATATAATAGGTTAAGCTACCTCATCTTCCCTCATATAATAGGCTATGACTTCTCAACCTACATTAGCTACGTAGTTCTAGAATACAAGGATTACTTCTAAGAATCACACACTCATATAACAGGTGGGTACCCATCCTTGGGTTCGCTCGGTGCTAATTTCTACTCCCATCTGAATAGACACTGAACATGATTAATATAACTAACTGGACTGAGTGAACTAAGTTTCGTTGACTGACGAAATACTATTGAGATTATAGAATTTCTAAGGTTTCTGAGATTATTGAGTTTACTGAGTATTCCTGAGTCACATGACTGACTAAATTTTTGTGAACATGGCTTGACTGAGAGTATCTTGGAAATGCGGCACTGATTCTAGGCACACAACTAAATTTTTAGGTACAAGTACACCCAGGACTCAATTAAAGGAAACTGACAAAGTATGACTTTCTTGAATAGATGACCAACATCACAATCCATAATACATAAGTTGGAGATTTCATGAAGTGGAAGTTCTAAAGCACCACAATGGCCACACATATATCCCTAACTCATTGAATAAGACATTTCATCAAACACCTAGCATGCATAAACTTGTACATAAATGTGGATTTCATATTATCATTCTAGTATGGCACTTCTCCTTCACATAGGCTTTTACTCGAACACATGGGGAGCATTCTTTGGTTATACAATTGTCAACATATCTATTAATCATGGAGAAATCAATCAACATGTAAATTTAAGGATTTATCATGATTATTATACAAATCACCACATCCTAGGGTCAATTATTGGAATATGTAATTTATAACATGAATCAGAACCTCACAACATCATGAAACTGAATTTCAATTCAATTTAAATCATGAACATTCATAAATACACAAATCATTGATTTTGAAAAGAGATTCTTAAGATTCATAGGTGAAAGAGACCTATGAATCAACACATGACATACCTAGGTGGATGATTTCTTGAAGATTGATGGAGGAAAACTTCAATCCTTGACTTGAAATTAAAGACCTAGGGTTTCTTGTACTTGGGAATTGATCTTTTAGAGGAAACCATAATTTGATTTTGTGAATGAATAATGAACTTATGAGAATTGGTAAGATATAATTAGGGGTAAAAATGGGTAGAAAAAGACCCAAATACCCTCTAAAACTACTTAAAATTTGTTAAATGGGACCTGCGATGGTTCACCGCTGGCTTGACGGTCCGTCGCTTTGACCATCGTATGTGGACAAAAAAAGACTCACTACCTTATAGCGATAGCTAGGGCGATGGTCTATTACAAGTTCGATGGTCCGTCAATATGTCTGTCGCACCTAATCTAGAAGGTTGACTCACTGCCTTGGCTGTGATGTTCTAGGCGACGGTGCATCTCACCTGGGCGATTCTGACAGCTCTAAGTAAAACGTCCATAACTTTTTACTTCGATATGAGTTTTGGACAAAATTGGTATCATTGGAAATCTAATTCAATTTCCCACATGATAAAAAGTGAAAATATTAAAAATTCCATGTGTATAAAAATGGATTTATATTTAAAAGTAACTTTCTAACATTCTTGGAAAGATTTTAAGCAAGGTAGAAATACGAGGATTATAATATCTCCCCCTTAAGAACATTCATCCTCAAATGTGACTGAGTAAGAGGGGAGAATATAAAACTACGTACATACTGAACATGAACAATTTGAACATGATCTCATGATTGACATGACTGATAAATCAATATATCATATTGATCATGCATATCTGATGCCTGTATAACTGATTCATGAATGAATGAATGAGTGTTCTAATGAACTAAGGTTTTTGCAATGAGAATGCATATCTGATGCATGATTATACGACTAAAATAGTGTATTAATGCATGACTAAATAGGAAATGGTATTTAATACCAAGTTTGTGATGGAATTTTGAACATGAAATGGAAACCAAGCTTTTCACTGAAATCTAAATATGAAACTGAAAAGCTTAAGGAGAACTATTACCTTAAGCTTAATCTGAGTGGCGGAGAAGAGGTGAGAATACTTGGTTCGCATATCTACTTCTGCTTTCCAAGTAGCTCCCTCGACTGACAGATTTCGCCATAGAACTTTGACTAGGGGGACTACTTTGTTCCTCAGTCTAAAAGTCTGGTAGTCAAGAATTTTGACTGGAATCTCTTCATAGGAGAGGCTTTTCTGAATATCTATGCTCTGAATAAGGACTACAACCGCTAGGTCACCTATGCACTTCTTAAGCAAAGAGACATGGAAGATTGGATGAATTGAGGATAGATCTGAAGGCAATTCGAGCTCATAAGCTACATTGCCAAAGAACCTGAGAATTTTGAAGGGACTGATATATCTGGGGTCAAGCTTGCCCTTCTGGCCTAAACTCTTAACTGCCTTCATGGGAGAGATATTTAGATAGAAAAAGTCACCAATCTTGAACTCGAGATCCTTTCTACACATATCATTATAAGACTTTTGTCTGCTCTGAGCAACTCGGAGTCTTTTTATGATCAACTGGACTTTCTCTAAGGTGTCGAATACTAGGTCAAGCCCTATAACTGAGGCCTTTCTAACTTTGAACCAACCGACTGGAGATCTGCATCTCCTACCATTTAGAGATTTAATGGAGCCATCAAAATGCTGGAATGATAGTTGTTGTTGTATCCAAATACAATCAACGACAAGTGGTCATCCAAACTACCCTTTAAATTGATTACACACGACCTTAGTATATCTTCTAAAGTTTGAATAGTCCTTTCTGCTTGACCATCTGTCTGAGGGTAAAAGGCTGTATTGAGATGTACTTGGGTAGCAAGACCCTTTTTGAACACTTTCCAAAACTAAGAGGTGAACTGGGTATCTCTATCTGAGATAATAGAAAATGGAACACCGTATAATCTGACCAACTCTCTGATATAGAGTTTGGCATAATCCTCGGCTTAATAAGAGGTATGGACTGGAAGGAAATAAGCTAATTTGGTCATTCTGTCTATAATGACCCAATTGAATCATGTTGGCAACGAGTACGAGGAAAACCCATCACGAAGTCCATGTTCACTTTTTCCCACTTCTAAGTAGGAATACTAAACTCCTACATGGACCCACTAGGTTTCTGATGCTCTATCTTAACCTGTTGACAGGTAGAGTACTTAGTCATAAACTCTGTAACATTTCTCTTCATCCCACTACCAATATATTTCCGATAAGTCTCGGTACATCTTTGTGGGCCCAGGATGAATAGAGTTGCATGTACCATGCGCTTCTGGAAGAATTTATTGCCTTAAGTCATTTACGCCTGGAACACAAAGACGGCCCTGACAAGGTAGGACACTATCTACCCATTGGGAGGAAACCTCTACTTTCTGATCCTCGACTGACTCTTTTAACTTAAAAGGCTAGGATCTCTATCTTGCTTTCCTTTCATCTCGAAAACTAGAGATGATTCTAAACTACTCTGAAACCATATGTCACTCTCCTATGTATCGACTAAGCGAACACTTAGTCTGGCAAGCTGATGATTTTCCTAAGATTTTTCTTTGTTCAAGAATTGCATTGGTGCTCCAACATCGTTTGTCCTATTAGAGAGTATGGGTCTAAAAAAAGTCTTTCTTATTAAAAGGTCCAAATTGAGACCCTTGATCATCACATTCCTAAGCCGAAATATAGGGAATTAACTTTAATAAAGGTTTTATGGCAAAATTTGTTAGTTGAGGGAGATACTTGAGAAATAGAGGTAGATATTTTGACCAAGTACCCTTTTCTTTTCTCTTGGAAATCAGTTCCACCTCGAGGTAATAGTTTCCTCTTAATTAATTCTTTTTATCTGATGTTACCCAGTTATTATCATGTCATAACATATTTTCCTGAGTTTAGCGAGTCCACATTTCCATTACACACTGAATCATTATATCAGTTCTAAGATCTTATATATTCAATGAAGGAATTGTAGCACTTTCCCAAATATTTAAGCTTAGTTAGTTTTAATTTGGGGATGAATAAACTTGAGGGACAGATATTGTAACACCACAAATATTCAAGCCAAGATTAGAATCATGCTTCAAGGACATGCTTAATAGTTTTGAGATTGAGACTACACTAATATTTGTGTATAACTGCCTCACACACTGCTCATTTTCTCAAGGGATCTAGGTCAAATCACCTCCACCCAGTGTTTACCAAGCAGTCATGAAAGGCCGGGAGATTCTCCATCACCCTATCCAAACAAATGCCTATCTCGAGGAGTAACTTGGTTCTGGGAAAGTCGACATTGTACAAATTCTAGCACTCAGCATCAATGAAATGAATTTAGTCATAGTCTCTCATATTTTAGCCTTAAAAATCTGAGAACAACACAAAAGCAATTTGAAAACTATGCTATGTTATTGAATTAAGATAATGGAGTTGTATCTTGGAAACTTCAGGGCAAGAAATAGACTTGCAGGATTTTTGGTCCAAGCTAAAAAAAGCCTCAGATTCCACGACCGTAGGCCATCGATCAAAAATTGTGCTAATGCAATCACAGTTCTGTGATTGCGGTTACGCAAATACGATTGCAGTCTAGTTACCGTGATTGTGTTAATTGAGTTATTATTGGACCAATTTTTTTAAAGTTCAAAACATCAAATTTCAATACCCATTTGTGTTACAAATCAACAATTTACATTATGAATATAAAACATAGTTCCTAGGTGTTCGATCATGCCCTTAGAACATATGAAAACAATTAAAGAATTTTTTTGGTTATTTAATTGAACACTTGGTGTGCCCATTAATTTTCTATAATTTTGAAATATTTTGGGTACTCAAAGCATCCTGAAGTGTGTGCACACCAATATCAATAATAAACCGCACCAAACAAGCAAAATTTAAATACTGATATAACATGCAAATCAAAATTTTAGGTTATCTCTAAAAAATGAGTTCTAATGGCTATACATGCGCATGAAAATGTAATTTGAAGTATATACTAGATTTAGATATGCCTTATACATACGCATAAAATAGTAATTTGAATTACACACTAGATTTAGAAATTCAAAAGGGATACTTATGCACTTTTCAATGCCTAAAATATACTCAAAATTAGCTACAATTAGAGAGAAAATTTGAAAGGAGTATGGGGGGAAATGGTTCAACTGTTCATCATTTAAAATAGGGATGACCACAATCGCGTTCAAAGTTTCATGATCATAGTTACACGGGGATCGCGCTAATGATAGTACTTGTACTGTATTCGCACTAACTTAGGCCAATATTTGATATGATATTTTCCCCTATTCAACCCACTACTCAAATTCACCATATTTCCCCTTTCTCAATCTCATTAAAAACAACTTATAACACCACCATTTTATGGATTATTGTTAAACAAAAATATAACCTACTCTAACACTAAAAATTCAAAGGATATGAGCCACTTTCATGGCATTGGTGGGTTGCCTCCTACCTAGCGCATATTTATTATCACGGCACGACGTTCCTAAACATTCACATTTGATCCTTAAGGGACCCATAATCAACCTTCAGGTCCACTACATCAATTACAGATACCACTTATAGTTTGATTAGTTGCTTCATGGTTTTACACACCCAAAAGTAAACCAAATCATTTTCAACCCAGAACTTCATTTCCCATTGCTCCATACAAATAATTGTTGTTCTAGTTGCCAAAAAGGGTCTCCCAAGGATAATGGGTATTTCTTGGTTAATTTTAAAATCTAGGACCACAAAGTCCATCGGCAAAATAAAATGATCAATCCTGACCAATTTCACACACCTTATCCACATAGGAGTTGGTAGGGGAAGCTTTAGCTAACTCAGTGTCCAGGGTGTACCAACCTTATATTTCTTTGTGATTTGCTCAAGCAAAGTTAAAAGTCACTCCAAATGACAACTACATAAATGATCCCCCAATCGCATTGTCAACCACGATCTTATTGAGTTAGTCTAATGCACTATAGAACATTTGTAGGAGCATCTTTTATGGAACCTCGTAGTTAGGACATTGCATAACCTTTTTACTAAACCTCTCCCAAACTTTATATAGAGGATCTCCTTTGAGTTGATGAAAATTAATGATTTCATCACGCAATTAAAACATCTTTGATGGTGGTAAATAATGATCTAAGAAAACATAGATAAGTTTGACCTATAATGTGATTGACCCAGTGGGAAGAGACCTCAACCCTAATACTACCACACTCGTTAGAGAGAAAGGGAAGAGGTGTAGTATGGATTCTTGTGGGATATGTGCAATGTCGAACGAGGCAAATACTTTAAAAAAAAAATTTTAGTGCAAGTTTGGGTCCTCATCAGCTTGACACCAAAATATTCCTCATAACAGCATACATTGACGTGGAAAACCTCATTCCCCACATTTAATAGGATATATATGGTACTAGAATGCCCCATATCATAGAGATGGTCTTTATCATCAACGGGATAATCAAAGGTGCCGACATTACTTGCATGATAACTCATTGGGTCGTGGACACTATTGAAATCACCTATATATAAACAAAAACAACAACTAAAATAAATAACAGACACTACTAGTAAACCCTAAGTTATTATCAACACCCAATAAGAAAAAATTAAGTTTCACTCTTTGACAATGACACCATTTTGATAATGCTCACATATATCATTGTTTTTGTGTAGGACGATTCTTGTCAAATATAATAACCCAACTTGTGTTATGGTCGAATCCACAAGGAGTAAAACTACTATTTGAATCAAATGCATGTTGAAGATTACTAAGTATTCATCCAAAATGCAAAATAAAGAAAAACATAAATTAAAATTGGGGAGTATGGTTTCAATGGTTTTTGAGCAAAAACTACCAAACTACTGATTTAGAGAAACAATTATAGATACGATTTAAATAGGAAAATATTCTTGGGTTTATGTTTTTCTAGGAGAAAATAGTGGATGGGTACCTGAGAATCAAATACAAACTCTAGATAATGACTATATGGGTAGACTAGGTCAGGGGTTTTGATGTTAATTATTTAACAAAACACCAAACTGTCACCCATGAATCCTTTTGGATACCTCATGGGCGTGGCAAATAAATCAACCCACAACCTCAGTTAGGCATCCCTATTTCTAGGAAGATACCCAAGACATAGCAAATTCACAATCCATTCTTATTTCTAGGATAATCTAAAGGAATAGGCTAACATCTAATTATTGTTCACAAATACTTCTCAACCATAACCATTATTCAATGATGATATGGGATCTAAATAAAACCTACATCCCTCTTTTAAGGATGTTTTAGGATTTTGGGAATTTGGGCTTTCACCTACAATTTCTAGTTTGACAATAAAGCATTAGTGAAACCCAACATCATTAATCAAGAATGTATACTAAAAAAAAGACCTCCATACATTTGCACCCTATTTAAATATTACCCCAAGATAAATGATTAGTTACTCATAAATTTTGAGAAAAGAAATATATCCAAATGCACATTCAAATCTTCCGTTGAGCATGTAAGTAATAGTGTACTCAAAATTCAACTTCCATTTCAACTAAACTCCTTGGAAAATTAACTACAATGATCTTTCAAAATTTTGTAGGGTTTTTACAATGCCAAAACATGAATTCTAGTTAGATGTCTCTAAAGTGAAAGGTTTTTGTTGCCTTCTGAGGGATTGGAACAAGTTGTGAGAAATGACAAATATGCCTATGGGTAATTTTTCTCTCTGTCGTAATTGCCAATTCTTGATTGTGATTGTGGCTCCTACGATCGAATTTGACCTAATGTAGTCTCCGTGCTTTTACCTGGCCTTGATTGGCTGAGATAACATCCCTCAGACAACGATTGTAGTAACTAAGGTTGATCCCTACTCCAGCCTTTCAAGCTTTTGCACCACTCTACCTTTTTTGTTCCCCTTTTAGCTCACTTCCCTTTTTTTCTTCAACTAAACTATAAACCTGGAAGCCATGTGAATTAGTGCATTAAAATGTCAAATTCACCTTATTTACATGATTTAATCAT
>NW_025893529.1:38033-50534 GCF_002878395.1 Capsicum annuum
TAGTGCATTAAAATGTCAAATTCACCTTATTTACATGATTTAATCATAGTAGTGTACACAAATTTGGATGTAAATTAGTGATAAATTTTTCTCTATTGTGATTGCTAGTGCTTGATTGTGATCGCGGATGCCGTGACCGCATTGGACCTATCGTCATCTCCATGCTTTGACCTAGACCTATCTAGTATCCCTCGGACAACCATCACAGTAACTAAGGTTGATCCCAGCCTCGTCTTTTCCAGCTTTTGCACTACTTTGCCCTTTTTGTTCCCTTTTTAGTTGACGTTCCTTGTTTACTTTAATTTACCTATAAAGCTAAAACCTTGTGAATTAGTGCATTAAAATGGCAAATTTACCTCATTTATTTGATTTAATCATAGTGGTGGAAAAAAATCTAGATGTATATAAGTGGTAAATTCACCATTCATCACCTATGATTGGGGTCCTATGACTCACAATGAAATGATACTACTCATAAAGTGGGTCTTAGTAAGGACAGTGAGTTTAGAAACTCAGAATTTTAAGTTGCCAACACCTGGGGAATCATAGCTCCCTTAGGTGTTTTATAACATACAAGGTCAAAGTAAATTCAATATGTTTAAACCTATTATATATTACTTAGACTGAGGTACTAATGTTTGTTGAGTAATTGATGGTTGAATTAGAACTAAAGATCAAGTTGGTTGTATGTTTTCCTGCTTAACTAATTATTTGTTTGTTTAGTTGAATCACATTCTATTGAATAATGAACTTTTTAGTTATGAAATGGAAGTTTTGAAATTAGTAAAAAAGACATTATTTGATAAGCAAGTGTGGTTTATTTGTCTCAGTATGTAGTTTTACTTATTGATAGTACAAGTTATTTATAGTGAATAACTTCTTAAACCTTGAATTTGATTAAATTAGTTGATTTTTCAAGAGGATAATTGTGGAGACATTGAGAAAAAGATGGTGTAACACTTGGCTTTTGATAAGGGCTGCAGCCACTAGGTTTTTGTGATATTTAGTACATGGACTAAACATGTCCCATATAGGTCATACCTATTGCAAAATCATATGACCCTTAACATATGTGTACACTATGATTCGAAGAGTTTGACAATTTTTGCAGTGGGCCAGTTTATGTTGAACAAGGTGTTGATGTTCTGGCTTTTGATGGAACATTTAGCATCATCTTCTTAGGAAAATTGTATGTTTTCAAGAAACCAAAGTGATGTTTAATAAGTCTTTTTAGTGTTTTAGGTAAAGGAGTGGACCATAGAAGAAACTTGGAAAAAGTATCAAAAAAGGGAATTTGATGGTCAAAATAGTGGACCATCAGTCTTGTGACGGACCACCAGGTGGATTGTCAGGCTTAATCAGAACATGGCCTCCTGAAGGACTCAGTGATGGACCAAATAGTTGACCATCAGTATTGCGACGGACAACCAGTTGGACCATCAGGTCTTATCCAGATACCACTCTTATGAAGGACTCAGTGACGGACCAAATGGTGGACAGTCAGTCTTGCGATAGACCACCAGTTTGTCCATCAGGCCTTATCCAGAAACCACTCTTCTGAAGCACTCAGTGATAGACCAAATAATGGACCATCAGACTTTCGACGGATCACCACTTTGGCCGTCGACTTGGACGCGGTTTTTTTTATTTTAAATTTTGAATTTCTTTTTACCTGGGAACATATAAATACTAAATTTTAGGGATAGCAGGGGAGTTTTTTATCTTTTACAAGTTTTACATCTATAGAAATTCTTTGTAACCTAGTACTTTGGGGATTGAAGCATATCTTTGGGGAAGTTAGTCATTCAATCTTTTATTAAAGATTCAAGAACTGATTATTGACATTTTTGTAACTGAATTCTAAATCGATTTATGAATAATACAAGAATTATTTCTTCTTTGTTTATGGAATTTTGTGGCTAAGTTCCCATAACTAAGGTTATGGGATCCTTAATGTGAAAATCATCTATGGGTTATGAATCAAATTGAGTTCCATGAATAACTGATATTGTATAAATCTTTCTTCAAGTTAATGACTTTTCTTAGTTTCAAACTTGAGAAGTGAGCCCAAGAACATCACTTGTCTGAAAGAAAAGTGTTTGTTGGCAAAAACGGAAGTTTTTACATAAATTCTTAGGGATTTAACCTTGGATTAATGGCAAATACCTTAACAGGATTAGCTTACATGAGAACATGGTTGAAAGAACAATGTATCCTTTGAGTTTGAGAGAATTAGAGGATAATATATCCAGTTAGGTTAAGAAACTAAGGGATAAAGAATAGGATTCAACCCTTCTTGCAATTGAATTTGTTAATTGGAACTCTTAAGTGATTCACAACCCTAGTTGTTCTAGCATTTTGGTAACCATAGCCCTGGTTTGTTTAATCTCATTATATTACTAATTGCAAAGAGAACCATTCGTTGGAATACTCTTGTTATAATTAATTACTATATAAGTTACAAATCAAAACCCCTCCATATTCAAGAACCTCTGATTAACAATCCACTAACGATTACAATACTTAGTGAGCACAGTATTCCCTGTAGGATTCGACACCCATCCTAGTTGGGTTCTATATATGACAGCGACCGCTTACACTTTCTTATTAGAGTTGTAATTTTGGCGAATCACATTTTGGTGTCGTTGCCAGGGAATACAGTTGTCAACTAAGTTTGTGATTGTTAATCCCTTTGGTCTAAAATTCCCAAATTTTACTTTTTATTTGTTGTTTTTGTTTTGTGCAGGTTGAATGTCTTGTATGCTAAGTACGTGGAGATCAGGTCAACCATTATTACCTATTCATCTAGAACCGCAGGTCATTGGCAGAATGGAAGATCATAGGACCTAGAAAGAGTAGTTGCTCTGTAGGAGCAGGCTAGATTAGCAGCCTTGGTAGCCGCACAAGTAAACCAGTAGAATGCAGATAATGATGGTCGGGAAGTAAACCTGGATGATGAGGACTTGGTTAATGATGAGTTATTAAACCCAAGGTGTGAAGATGATATAGCTGCACCAACGAATAGGAATATCAACATAAATCGCCATGCTATGATGAGACCCAAACACTGAGCTGTCTAGTTTGCTCTAGATGATGATGATGATGACCTGGATGGGGCTGGTGATATAGGCGCTATTAGTCCTCTGCCCTTAGCACCCAGATCTAAGTTTAATATCACGAGTAACATGATTCAATTATTGCATCTTAAGGGACTGTTCGGTGCACTTATGGGTGATGATCCAAATATGTATTTGATTAACTTTATCTCGATATACAAATAATTTGACAATCTAGGAGCAGGACAAAATTCTATTCGACTGCATTTATTCCTATTATCTCTGTCTAGAGAAGCAACTTTATGGTTAAATGGGCTAACCCCAGATTCTATTACAAATTAGAGGCAATTTAAAGATGCTTTCTTAGAAAGGGTTTTTCCGCCGTCCAAGAGGGCATAGTTAAGAGATGAATTCAGTAATTTTAGGCAGCTTCCAACTGAATCTCTCCATGAAACTTGGGGGAAGTCAAAAAAGAATCTTACACAGTGCCTGAATCATTAGATGACCAACATCCACCTAAAGGAGATATTATATAGGGCCTTGAATTTGGTGACTAAGCTAGTTGTGGATAAGGTTATGGGTGGGTCATTCATGGACCTCACTTTTCCTAAGGCATCTGAGATGCTGGATCATATGACAAAGCAAAGTAAAGCTTAGCATACTAGGGATTCTGAGGTAGCAAGTTCTAATGTATCTATTGGCATAACTGCAGAATAGAGGCGAAAGGAAGAGGAATATGACAAAGACATTGCTCACATAATGAAATAGATGGACCTTCTTACTAAGCATTTATTATCAAGAAAAATAGAGAAAGTTAAAGCTGTTGCATCATAGGGAAGAGATAACTCTAATTTTAAGGAGAAAGCCAATTATCTGAACAATCAGGGGGGTTTCCTAGGCAGTGGCCAAGGAAATCAAAGTCGGAACTACTATGATAAATATGGATATAAAGACTAAGACCAAGGAAATTAGAAATATAAGAATGATAGTACTGGGTTGTATATGCCTCCTGGAAATCATTTGGCTATGATAACTAGCTCTAGGAAGATGTCAATGGAAAATATGATGGGTAAATTATTGAAGTGTATGGAAGCAATAAATACTGGAGTAGCAGAGATGAAAAATAATTTATCCTTGATGAATCAATTGGTTGACTCACACTCTTCTTCAATAAAATAGTTAGAGCAATAAATGAACAAATTTTCTATTGCGTTTTATAAGAGGTAGGCTGGTACTCTACCAAGTGACATAGTTCAAAATCTAAGGAAGGATGGTTTGTGCATAGAAATCACCACTAGGAGTGGTAAAGTACTAGCAAGACCATCTGTGGGTAAGCCTGTAGTTGATATTATGGCAGAGAATATTGATGAAGCAGATATTGATTATCTAGTAGAGTCTAAAAAATTAGATGAGATTATTCATGATGTTGGATCCAACAGTCAGCGGGCTGATGAGTTAAAAAGAGAGGAAGACAAGGAAAAGAAAGTAGTGGTGAACACTCTCCCAAAACCACTACCTCTCTTTCCTCAATGATATAAGAAGAAGGATGACGATACGAAGTTTAGTAAATTCATAGCCATGTTGAAGCAGTTGATGGTAAATGTGCCTTTGGTTAAGGTACTTGACCAAATGCCAGGGTCTACCAAATTTATGAAGGTCCTGTTGACAAAGAGAAGAGTAGCAAGCTATGAACTGGTGGATAATCTCATCATTGTAGTGCTATTGCTACAAGGTCCTTAGTGCTGAAAAAGACAGACCTAGGAACATTAACTATTCCTTGCACGGTAGGGTCTTTGGAATTTTCTAAGGCCTTATATGATATAGGAGCAAGCATTAACCTGATGCCGCTAGCTATTTATAGAAAGTTGGGTTTAGAAAACCCCACGCCCACCAACATACGACTTATGATGGTTGATAGGTTGGTAAAATAACCTGTTGGTATTTTGTATGATGTGATGATGAAGGTGGCTACCTTCATATTTTTATCAGATTTCATAATTCTGGATTGTGAGGTGGACTTCAAGGTGCCCATAATCTTGGGTCGACCTTTCCACGCAACCAAAAATATGCTGATTGATTTACGAGCTAATGAGCTTTTATTTAGGATGAATGATGAAGTGGTGAATTTTGATGTGTGAAAATCTATGAAACAACATAAAGAGATGAACGCATTTTCAATTATTGATGTATATTATGAGGATAAGAAGGAAGTACCAATAGCGGAGAAGCTTGTTGTTGAGCCATTAGTCGCAGTACTTATGAATTTTGATCGTGAAGATACTGCAGATTATGAAGAGACCATTTGTTCTTTGACAGGAATGGGATCATATTCTTATGCTCCTAAGGAGCTCGATCATGATTTTAAGAATCGACCAACACCACCGGTAAAGCCATCTATCTAAGAGCCACCGGTGTTAGATTTGAAAGAGTGACCCAGTCATTTTAGGTACGTATTCTTTGTAGTGATAACTCACTACCCATCATTATTATTGCTAATCTAGGTGAGCAATAGGTGGAAGCTCTCATACCTGTTCTTAAGAGATATAAGAAAGCTATTGGTTGGACTATTATGGATATCATTGGTATTTCTCCTAGCATATGTATGCACAAAATTCATCTAGAGGAGGATTATGTGCCTACTATTGAGCATCAGCGTCGGCTGAACCCACCTATGCAAGAGGTGGTAAAGAAAGAAATCATTAAGTCGTTAGATACAGGGGTGGTATATCCTATATCAGATAGTAAGTAGGTGACTCCTATGCAATGTGTGCCTAAGAAAAGAGGCATGACAGTGGTAGCCAATGAGAAGAACGAATTGATCCCACTCAGACCTGTTACTGGGTGGAGGGTTTGTATGGATTACCAAAAGCTCAACTCATGGACGTTAAAGGATCACTTTCCAATGCCCTTCATGGATCAAATGCTTGATCGATTGGCAGGAAAGAGATGGTACTGCTTTTTGGATGATTATTTTGGATATAACCAGATTTGTTTTGCTCTCAAAGATCAGGAGAAGACCACTTTTACATACCCGTATGGCACTTTTGTATTCAAGCAGATGCCATTTGGGTTATGTAATGCACCTGCCACATTTCAATAATGCATGATGCCTATTTTCACGGATATGGTTAAAGACACCTTGGAGGTATTTATGGATGATTTTTTGGTTGTAGGAGATTCATTTGAGTTGTGTGTGGCAAACCTAAGTATAGCCTTACAACGATGTGTGGAATTCAATCTTCTACTTAATTGGGAGAAGTACCACTTTATGGTTAAGAAGGGCATTGTTCTCTAGCATAAAATTTCAGAAAAAGCAATTAAAGTTGATCTACCCAAGGTTGAAGTTATTGAGAGATTATCACCTTCAATTTCTGTGAAGGGCTTTATAGTTTTCTCGGCCATGCTAGTATTTATCGGAGATTTATTAAAGAGTTCTCCGAGATTGCAAACCCACTCTACAAACTTTTGGAGAAGAAAGTGAAGTTTTCGTTTGATGAAGATTGCTTGAAGGCATTTGAATGACTTAAAGGGAAACTGGTGGAAACCCCTATCATTATGGCACCAGATTGGTCCAAGCCATTTAAGATCATGTGTCACGCAAGTGGTGTTGCCCTTGGAGCTGATTTGGGGCAAAAGAGGGGCAAATTGTTTCATGCAATCAATTATGCTAACAAAGCTCTGAATGGAGCTACAAAAAACTACACTGTCACCCAACAGGAAATCCTTGGTGTAGTGTATGCTTTTGAGAAATTTAGAGCTTATCTTCTTGGAACCAAGGTGGTGGTCCACACTGATCATGCAACCTTGAGATATTTGATGGCTAAAAAAGATGCAAAACCAAGGTTGATTCGATGGGTGTCACTACTCCAAGAATTTGAGTTTGAAGTCAAAGATTGAAAGGGTTGCAAAAATCAAGTGGCAGATCATCTATCTAGGATGGAAGGTGAGCGTGCAGTTAGAGATGAGATGGAGATCAATGATGCATTACCAAATAAGGAAATCTTAACTATTTCTCTAGAGAAACTACCCTGGTACACTAATTTTGCGACATATGTGGTGAGTGAGGTGATTCTAGAAAATCTTTCCTTTTATCAAAGAAAGAAATTTCTTCATGATGTGACACAATACTTTTGGGATGAGCCATATCTTTTTTGGTGATTTACTAATAATATAATAATGAGATGTGTTCCAGAGGTGGATGTATTAAGTATATTGGAAGCATATCATGCTTCACCAATCGGGGGTCACCGCAGGTGATCAAACTACGAGAAAAGTTTTGTAGAGTGGCTACTATTGGCCATCATTATTCAAGGATGCTTAGGATTTTGTGCTGAAATGTGACCAATGTCAGAGGCAGGGGTCTATATCGAAGAGGCATGAAATGTCTTTAACCAAGATGCTTGAAGTGGAATTGTTTAACGTCTGGTGCATCGATTTTATGGGCCCTTTTGTAAGCTCGTATGGAATGAAGTACATTTTAGTTGCTGTGGATTATGTATCCAAATAGGTCGAAATAGTTGCCTTGTTTGATAATGAAGGGAAGAGAGTTGTTGCGTTTCTTAAGAAGTATATCTTCTCTCACTTCAGAGTGCCACGAACTATTATAAGCGATGGAGGATCCAATTTTTGCAGAGCTAAAATTAGGGAAATTAAATGAGATGGATGAATTTTGTCTCGAGGCTTACTAAAGAGAGGACCTTTACAAAGAAAAGATAAAAAAGTATCACGACCAAAGACTTGAAAGTAGAGACTTTCAGAAAGGTGATTTGGTACTTCTATTCAATTCTAGGCTCAAATTGTTTCTAGGTAAACTCTAGTCTAAGTGGTCAGGACCATTTAAAGTTAGTCAAGTCTACTCATCTGGGGTAGTCGAGCTTGAAAATTAAGAGGCAGTATCTTCAAAGTAAACGAGAAATAAATCAAACTTTTTATCGGTCCAAAAGACTCTATAAGAAGTATTGATATCTTTTATCTTGATGAAGTTTGAGTAATCGAGATAACTGAGTCGTGCCGTGATGATAAATCAGGCGCTAGTGGGAGGCAACCCACAACATGTTGTAACCATAGTCAGAGCCCATTTCATGTTTTTGTGCAATTTTGATGTGTTTGTGAAGTGTGCAGGACTAGAAATATAATAAAAGGGAAAAGAGGGATACAAGTGAGCTATTAGAATAAAGTGACGGACAACATGGCGGATCACCAGTCCCCTGACGGACCTCCACTTTTACCCATCAATAAATGGCAAGAAACTTTATTCACTGGATAAGCCACGACGGCCTAAGTGGCTAACCGTCACAAATCTGGTGGTCCGTCATAAAAGCCATCAAAAGTAAGATCAGTGATCTACATTTTAGTAAGAAGTGACGATCAGATTGGTGGACCATCACATTCTTGGTGGACCATCCTAATGACCGTCACACAGAAATAGAAACACCCAAAATCTGGTGATGAGTGACGTTCAAAGTGGTGGTCTTCCATGCTTATGACGTACCATCAATATCACCGTCACTTTAGCCCTAATTCTAAATCATGCTGGGTTAAATTGGTACTCTTATAAGTACTTTGTATTTGACCCAATGTGAGATTTTAAGGATAAAATTGAGCGGGTATATTCATTATAACCGTTCCACAATCTGTAGTTGTTCCACTTCCTTAAGATTCGAAGAACCTGAAGAAAGTTATCCTATCTGAGACTACTTATCTCCTCCATTTTACCTTAGTTAAACTAGCTCATTCCTCATCATAAATAAAAAGTAACGCAAGAACTAGAATTTGTAAGTTAGCTTTGGCTCTGAAGTTTAAAACATGTAGCGTACCTAAACAATCTAGGTATGTGCATACTCTTCTCTTTAGGTTGTCCATATTAAGTGTTAGAGCATGATTTGTTCTCTTAGTTTCTTCCTATTATGTTGAGTTTGAATGACTTGAGTTGGACTTCAATGTGCAAATTTGTGGGAAATCTGAGTAGAATAAGTAGAAAAAATCAAAGAATGTGCTTAAAATATGAATTTAGTGCCATGTTGATAGCTAGAAATTGATCTGATATGCAATTGATCGACAAAAGGGTCGAACCCAGAATTTTGGTTGAAGACAAAGGTGCGACAGTTTAATTGGTGGACCATCAACTTTATGACAGACCGCCAACTTAACCGTCATAAAGTACTCTGAAGTGGCACATTCTGGATATGCAACGATGGTTGAATTGGGGACCATCAACTTTATGATGGACCGCCAACTTGACCATCACAAAGAAATTTGAGATGGCACATTCTGGATAAGCAGTAACGGTTTAATTGGTGGACCGTTAACTTTATGATGGACCGCCAACTTGACCGTCACAAGGCAAAATTACCTGATGTGACTGCTTTTGAATTTTGAACTAATTCATTACTTCTTTTTCAAGTGTTATGGCCCCTAAACTTCCACAAATCAGAGAACAAAGATCTTAACGAGGTAGGAATGAGTCTGCACCGGCTTACAACACCAGACAAAATAAAAGAGAGGCTCTTATACTCTCCCAGTCTGAGGAGGAGAGTGAGAGTACCTCAAGCAGTACAAGTTCAAGCCCTGATAAAGCCACTGTTGTTGCAACTCAACCATCGCCTGTAGAGGGTAATACTAAAACTGTAAACGTGGAGGATCAAATGGAAGTTCGTGATGTTGTAGCTGAACTGGAGGGTGATAATTTTATTAGGTAGAAGGATCCACGGATTCAAGAGTCTATCAGGTGGCAGATAGAAGGAGCACAAAAAGAGTTCTATGATGGGTTGACACCTACAGCTCGAGGGATCAAAAGATCATTAATAGAAGAAAATTAGATTATAAAAACAAAACTTCATAAATATCCTGAGTTAGAGCACCAGTTTAACGAATATGGACTGGCGTGGGTGAGTAAACCACTAGGAGAGTTCCAATAAAATAGGGTAAGGGAACTCTTCACAAATTATCTGTATTTGGTTAAAGCGAAATGCCCAAAAGGGACTCCAATCTCAAATAGACCAAATAAGGAGTTTTTCCCAGTTTGAGGGGTCACCGTTGATATCTCAGCCGGAATAATTAATAGAATACTATTCGGGCCAGGATATTAGTCTCCACCTCCTATCATAGATTTTAAGTATAGAATGAGAAACACTTTTAATCAGAGACGTTCGTCAACTTCTATACTGACTAATGATGGAAATCTTTCCTGGTCGACTAATTTCGAAGAGCGTATTGAAAAGTTCACTCTTAGGTTTAAAGATAAGTTCTGGTGGGCTACTGTTTGGTTAAGGTTAATTCCAACAGCAAGAGATGCGAACCTGGATCATCACAGAGCAGTAGTAGTAGCCAGTTTGGTTTTAGGGCTACCAATTGATTTCGGCCAGCTAATTGTCAACAAGATGTTCGTATGGGTATATAAAGTGACCACTTCTGTACCCTTCCCTTGATTGATCACTGATTTATTCAAATAAACCGGTATGACACTGATCCATGGGGTTGATAATGAACTACAGGCTATACATAGGCACGACATTGAGAAGTCAAAAGATGAATCAAAGTTCAAAATTTATGTGACCAAGCCTTCAGTATATCAGTCTTATCTGCACCAGCTCCCGAGGCTACAAAAATGCCCAAAGGTATGCCTTTACCCATCACCACATATGTACCACCTGATTATGTACCCTAGGGTACATTTGCAGGGTCAGGTTCTGCACAGTTTACTGGTGGAGCAGAGTTTGCAGAATACAGGTTCAACCTAGAAAACTTTCTTAAGGTGGTGAAGAATCAAAACCGGTTTCAGAAACAATTAGAAAAGTGGGCTGGAGATTTCAAACCTTTTGTGGATGAAATTTCAACCAAAGCAGTCAGTCCATTTCAAACTATTCAAGTCAGGATGGAGAACATGGAAGCCCGCATAAATAAAAGTCTAAATTCACTGTCTCTCCCTGATCTTGCCAAGCTCATGGCAGAGTTCGAGTAGGCAAAGGCTGACATATTAGAGTTAAAGGGGAAAAAATCATAGCCACCTACATTTGACCTATCATTAGTGGTAAGTGATGATGATGAGGGCATTTTGTATCTGAAGGGTAGACCCGTAAAGGACAAAGCTGAGCAGTAAATGGATCAAAAAACAACAAGGAAAGAAAAAAAAGGAGGAAGAGAGAAGAAATGTCACATGAGAAGTTAGACCAACATAACCTGAAAAGATCTACAAAAAAGTCTAAGAAAGAAGCCGAAAGGAAGCAAAAAGAAGCAAAAAATCTAGCAGCAGGAGTCTCTACTAGTGCTGCCCCAGTAGGGGGTGAAGTGCAAGTTCAGTTTGGTAAATGATTCCTCAAATTGTGAAGGGTGAATTTGTGAGTGCTCGTACCATCATAGGGTCCAACATTGCACCGGGGGAAGATGCAGGGACATCACCCCACCTGACATATTCCTCAGAGGAATAGGAGGTGAAGTAAATATCCTAATCAGACCATATACGGTATTTTATTGCTTTAAGGATAATGCATATCTTTTTGTGTGGGGATGGGTGTATTTACATCATGGTTGGATGCTGTTGCCAATATTCTCAATCTAATCATGTGCTATCTAGTAGAAGAAGCATGTCTAGGGTGTTTTTGTTATTGCATTTTAAATTCTGCAACTTGTGATGTAAATATCTGTGTTTAATGATTATCTATAAGATACTTCTGTTTTACTACTTCGTTGTAAATATGGATAATCAATGATGTTGGCATAAGACTATGAGCATGTGTATGTAATTATTTACTTTTTTCATGCAAACATGTGTACATAACCTTCAGTGAATCTGCATTTGGCATTATTCTGTAAAAAATGCATGAATCATTTGATGAACATTCTAAGATTTGCACAATAAGTTTAGCTCAGTTGCTTGTGGGTGTGAGGAATTTTGTAATACCCCAAAAAATTTTTTATCAAAATTTTGTGCGTAAACGTATTGGATCCTATCTTTGAGAATAATTTATAATTTTTTTGTGTGTCATTTCTTGGATTTCGACCCACTATGTCGTAGAGCATCGGATAAGCTTTCCAATGATATGTGTATCACCCAAAACGGACACTCGAGCAATGAGTTACGACCATTTCGATCAAACTACAACCATTCCAATCGAACTGTGACCAATAAAATGTGCAGGAAAAAAAATACAGCAGCCAGCGATTTTTTTGGTCAACATCAAACGATCATAACTCCTTGTACATAATGAACTGTGTGAGCTGCTATATATCAACGGAAATTCCTAAAAGTCTTCTTTCCAACATAATTGGTTTACTCCAATTTGGACATCAAAGTAAAAAAAAGTTATGGCCAATTTACTTCAGCCTATCGGATAGATCACTGAAGGACAGATTTGGGTTTTATTTGTTTTTTAGGGGCATTTTAGTCTTGCACCTCTCTTTTAAACCTCTATAAATACCCCATTCAGCTGAGAACTTGTATTATTTT
>NW_025893529.1:50634-78468 GCF_002878395.1 Capsicum annuum
TATATCAAGTTAGGGTTAGGGTTTTGAACTGGGGGAAATTAATTGGAGGCTTTGACTCACGAATTCCTTCCTTCAATCTCTTCCGGCCACGATATCTAAGGTATGCAAGTGTTTATCTATGGACTCCTTTCGTCCATAGAGTCCATGAATCTCTTTTTGAAAGTTCAAGTTATGTGTATATATACATATATATATGTATATATATATTCTAGACTTTGATGATGTATATATATATATATATATATGTTGATTGATATTTTATTGTTGAGATATATATGAGGATTATTTATGTTACTTGATATATATATATATGAAGATTATGCATGTTGGTTGATATATATATATGTGTGGTGATGGTGTGTGTTGGTTGATACATGCATGTGATGATTATGTGTGTTTGATGAGATATATAGGGTGGCGGAAAATATGAGAATTTGACGAATTCAACAATGCCTAAAAGTGCAAGAAAGGTGTTTGTGGAATTGTCTAAGAGGCTATAAATTTACATTCTTAGGATATAATAAGTTCTAAATGACTAGACTACTTTCTATGTATACGTTCAACATGAACTCCATGTTATTATCTAAAATTGGTGATGTTGTGTGGAAGGCTTATGATATGGTTGTAAGTGCGGACGAGGGATTTAGTTGGTGGAATTAAGATGAATGATGGTGTTGTAGCACATGTAATTGTTCATACTGACCTATGCCTAAATGGTGCATTCAAGGTAATTGTAGAAATGCCTAGTTGAAGAAGAATGGATCGTATGATCCCTTGTGATTGAAGTGATGAGTTCATACCATACTTGCATGCTACATGTTTACTATGATGCTTGAGGGAAATGGTAAGGCCATTAGGCCACGCTAAGTGTGAAATATCTAATTATGGGTCGAATTGCAAATATCAAGATCTTAAAGAAAAGAACCTTGAGAAGTGAACCATGATGTGTTGAATGTATGTTATTTGTGTGTATCTCGATTGGATGAACTATGTTATGTTGTATTCTTCCTTAACCATATTCATCCTTGTTGAATAATCTAAGATGTAATGGCATGAGATCCCAATACTTGTATATAAATATGATCTTCAAATTATTGGTGTGAGGTGTTAATGAATGCATGGTGCATGATGGCCTGTGGGCATGTGAGTATGCGTTTTTGTATACTACGTATTGCTATGTTATTAATTGCTGGGGGTACGTATGCCTGAAATAGTCTGCTGGTCTAGAGTTGTGTTAGTTGTGCGATAATCTTTGTCGTGCTACGATCGATGAATTTTCGATGATTTGAGAACTTAACATCAATTTCATGAAAACTTAGTATGTGGGGTTTTGAACAAGAATATCTTTTCATTCTTGTGCCCAAAGAATTGATTTTATCATTGGAATTTCATGATTTTGTAAAGTGGGTAAATACCCAAGATATTTTGATGACGAATTATGAGGTTATAAAAAATATAAATTATTTAAGCTTTGATGCATATGATTACTTTATTATTCCCAAGTTATGATTTGATATGGTGAATTTCATATTTCTACCATGATTTGATTTTTCAAGTGTTTTCAATATATGATTTATGGAACTTTGAATCGTCCAATATTGGTATACATAATAACCTTATTATCTTGTTTTCTTGAATTGAGATTTTATGCCATAAATTACATACCACTACTATGAAATTAATTTTTTGAGGATCTTAAATGCTTTTCAAAAGATATTGTCATGATTTGAATATTGGAATGAAAGAATGATCATTTGAGAATATTAATTTGCATCCGAAGAGTCGGGATGATTTATATTGATTTTAAGCTTGCAGAGATAAAATGCTGTGTTATTGATACCATGTTGATGTTGAGGAAAATTAAAATATTTTGAGATAAAATGTGTTGAGTTAGGAATCCATAAATTGATATGATTTGATAAATGAGAAAGAGATTTGATTTGGTCTTTATGATAGACCCTTGCGATGTTATGGTGGATTTCCAAAGAGATTTGATTTGGTCTTTATGATAGACCCTTGTGATGTTGTGGTGGATTTCCTAGCGCGTTCTAAGCTAGTCGGGGAGTATTACTTAGCACCGAGAGGGTAATTTGGTATTTCCCTAAACCTATATGCCACTGTAGGGTTGTTAATGATGATATTGTTGGCCAGAGAGCCAAATTGTGATTATGAAAGCTTTAAGGTTGTACTCCCTGGCAAGAGTACAACACTCCCGCCAATGGGAGTGCCCTCCCTAAGAGGGAAAACATTGGTATTCCACGCGGCTCAAGTGGAGTTGTCGGTTATAGGTAACTCTCCGTCCATAAGAGTATGTTTCTTGAATTATCGAGCCGCTTCAAGTCTTGAGTTAATGAGTTTGGTTGTCTATGATGAGTCATGAGAATTTATGATGAATATTAATAATTTTATGATGATTTATGGTATTTTACTTATGTTTTCCTCTCTATAATATTATGGGAAGTATGGATAATGAAATTCACGCCATGTGAGTCTTCATTTTCCATATGTATGTTTTACGAAATCAAAGATATTATTAAAATTATTGCATGCACCCCCACATATCAGTTGCTTATGAGGAGTCATGGTGGGTTACATAACTACTTCCCACGATTTCGATGTTAGTATATATCTTCAGGATTCAGGGGTGTGAGTGTATTCTATTAATCAATTTTGGTATCCTGTGATTCAGTAATACAGTACCCCAGTATAGTAGTGAGTTCTGAGGACAGTAAAGTGGTATCCGAGCTGTGGTATCTGTAGTCGTTATAATTGTTATAGTGGTTGTGAACTGTGCATTCATATATGTGTACTTGTTTATTATTCTCATGATTATTCTGTTGATTAAATGTTCATATATAAGCCCTTGCATTTAGCCTTTCCTGCTTTCATACTCAGTACATCTTAGTACTGACACATTCACTCTATGGTGTTCTTTTATTTTGGGGCACCATAGGTTCAGAGGTGTGAAACTTAGAGCATCTTATAACTCACTTGTATAGCAGCAATGGGTGCAACAGTAAGTCCTCATCATCCAAGGATGTTGTTATTGTAGTATTTGATTTTAGTAGACGGAGTTAGTTAGGGGAATTGTCCCTTCAACTCCACAGTTCAGGTAGTGTAGAGGCTTTTCAGACAGATGTATTAGTGTGTGTTTAAGGTATTGTATATTTCTAGATGTTTGAACCTTATGGAAAGTGTTAACTAGTTTTTGCATGTATTTTATTATATTATGCAATGAACATGTACAGATGTCAGAAAACGAGTTAGTTTGTGGTCCTTCGGGATCATAAGCAACGTGTGGCATTCTACTTCTCAGGAATCAGGGCGTTACAAACTTGGTATCAGAGCCTAAGGTTCAACAGTGTCCTAGGGAGTCTGAAAAACCGTATCTAGTAAAGTCTTATACAAGAGTGTGTTGCACACCTCATTCATATACGGAAGGCTATGGGATGTTTAGAAGAGTTTTCGTTCGTTCACGATCCAGATCTTGCTATAGCAAGATTTTCAATAGAGTTATGTAGACTCTTGTAATGATCTACTTATGTCAGATTTACCTTACTCTTAAGGTAACAGAAGTAGTGAAACCAAAGTCTTTCAGATAGAACTTTCTCTAACGGTGCCCGCAGTTAGTTTTAGGAAAGTGTTCTCTAAAGTGAGCAGAGTATGCCTTATGGGTTAGCTGTTTATATGGTTAATGAATAGGATTGAAATTATATATGTAGGAATCTAAGTGTGGAAGTTGGGAATTATATGTGTTGATTGATAGAGATATAGCTGTGATTCTCATGGTGTGGAGAAGTATAAGTTTAAGAGATGTGATATTTGAAGGCTAGAATGAGAATAGTATGTTTATTAAAGATTTGTGGATATTCATGTTATGTTTTAAAAGCTAAGCTTGAATCTTTGAAGAATGTAAGTTTGTAGACTCCAAACTAAGTATTAAGATGTGAGTGTGGTATTAATATCCTATGAAGAAATCGAAGCAGATAATGTGTTTAGTGAGACAAGTAGGTGGTGAAAAGAGTGTATGTATATGATGATGATTGTAGAGAATAAGGAAAGATAAGAGTTGTATTCCAAGAAGTAGCATTGGTATTGAGTTTATGTTTTCAGGTGTAGTCTTTCTGGATGACTTAAGTTATCATTTTGTGCACCATTGTGCCGCAGACTCTAGAGTACATTGGTTGTAGTTTATTTCAGGGTTTAGCCAAGTGTTCAAAAATGTCTGATGATGACTTAAAGCTGAGAGGAGGATGATAGAAAAAGTGATAAGTCAGGCCCTTAAAATTTGGTAGTGGTGCCAGTAGGTATGGAAAAGCAGTAAAGGGAGACAGTTTCGAACCCATTCTTATTTCAGTGAAATATGTCTTAAGGGACCTTGGGTCCCAAGGGGGAGATACCTATAATGTTATAATAATTGTATGTCCATGCTCTTTCTATGATGTTAACCTCATCGTTCGTTGCATTTCTAGTTATGCTTTCGAGAATTTGGTATATTAGGTATATTCGTATTTAATATGCATGTTCAATATAAAGGAACTCAAATTGTGGGCATGTTTGAACATGTATTGAAGAGATTGGTAGGGTTATGATTCTGTGCATTTGAGATGCATGTGTGTTGTGAAAATTTACCCATGAGTGGGTTGTTGAATGTTGTATGCGATAGATGTGCATGACTAGTGAACATACTAGAGTATTGGTTGCTTCAGTCGTTTGGTTATGTTTTGAGATGTGTTGCTGTCTTGAATAAATCCAGTCGATTAGTGGTCTAGATCTGGCCTTCACATTCGAGGATGAATGTTTCCAAGGGGGAGATGATGTAATACCCCGGAAAATTTTTTCTTCGAAATTTTGTGCGTAAACATATTGGATCCTATCTTTGAGAATGATTTATAATTATTCTGGGTGTCATTTCTTAGATTTCAACCCACTATTACGTAGAGCATCGAATAAGCTTTCCAACTATATTTGGATCACCCAAAACGGACACTCGAACAATGAGTTACGACCATTTCCATCAAACTACGACCATTCCGATCAAACTATGAATAGTAAAATGTGCAGGAAAAAAATGCTGCAGCCAGGCAATTTTCTTGGTCAACTTCAAACGATCATAACTCCTGTACATAATTAAATGTGTGAACCGCTATATATCAACGGAAAGCCCTGAGAGTCTTCTTTCCAATAAAATTAGTTTCATCCAATTTGGACATCGGAGTAAAAAGTTATGGCCAATTTACTTCAGCCTATCGGATAGATCACTGAAGGACAGATTCGGGTTTTATTTGTTTCTTAGGGACATTTTGGTCTTTCACCACTCTTTTAAACCTCTATAAATACCCTATTCAGCTGAGAACTTGTATTATATTTCTCTTTTTTCTTATATATATATATATATATATATATATATATATATATATATATATATATCAAGTTAGGGTTAGGGTTTTGAATTGGGGGAAATTAATTGGAGGCTTTGGTTCAAGAATTCCTTCCGTCAATCTCTTCCGGCCACGAAATCTATGGTATGCAAGTGTTTATCTATGGACTCTTTTAGTCCATAGAGTTCATGAATCCCTTTTTGAAAGTTCAAGTTATGTATATATATATATATATTCTAGACTTTGATGATGTATATATATATATATGTTGATTGATATTTGATGGTTGAGATATATAAGAGGATTATGTATGTTACTTGATATATATATATATATGATGAATATGCATGTTGGTTCATATATATATGTGTGGTGATGGTGTATATTGGTTGATACATAATGTGATGAGTATGTGTGTTGGATGAGATATATGGGGTGGCGGAAAACATGACAATTTGACGAATTCACAAATGCCGAAAAGTGTATCTAAGGTGTTTGTGAAATTGTCTAAGAGGCTAAAAATTTACTTTCTTAGGATATAATAAGTTCTAAATGACTAGATTACTTTCTATGTATACGTTCAACATGAACTCCATGTTGTTGTCTAAAATTGGGGATGTTGTGTGGAAGGCTTATGATTTGGTTGTCAGTACGGACTAGGGATTTAGTTGGTGGAATTAATATGAATGATGGTGTTGTATCACATGTAATTATTCATACTGACCTATGCCTAAATAGTGCATGCCAGGTAATTGTAGAAATACCTAGTTGAAGAAGAATGGATCGTATGACCCCTTGTGATCGAAGTGATGAGTTCATACCATACTTACATGCTACATGTTTACTAAGATGCTTGAGGAAAATGGTAAGGCCATTAGGCCACGCTAAGTGTAAAATGTCTAATTATGGGTCGAATTGCATATATCAAGATCTTAAAGGAAAGAACCTTGAGAAGTGAACCATGATGTGCTGAATGTATGTTATTTATGTGTATCCCAATTGGATGAACTTTTTATGTTGTATTCTTCCTTAATCATATGCATCCTTTTTGAATGATCTACGATGTAATGGCATGAGATCCCAATACTTGTATATGAATATGATCTTCAAATGATTGGTGTGAGGTGTTAATGAATGCATGGTGCATGATGGCCTTTGGGCATGTGAGTATTCGTTGTTGTATACTACGTATTACTTATGTTATTGATTGCTGGGGATACGTATGTACAAAATAATCTACTGGTCCAAAGCTGAGTTAGTTCCGCGATAATCTTAGTTGTGCTATGATCAGTGAATTTCCGATGATTTGAGAACTTAGCATGAATTTCGTGAGAACTTAGTATGTGGGATTTTGAACAAGAATATCTTTTCATTCTTCTGCCCAAAGAATTGATTTTATCATTGGAATTTCATGATTTTGTAAAGTGGGTAAATACTCAAGATGTTTTAATGACGAATTATGAGGTTATGAAAAATATAAATTGTTTAAGCTTTGATGTACATGATTACTTTATTATTCCAAAGTTATGATTTGATATGGTGAATTTCATATTTCTACCATGAGTTGATACTTCAAGTGTTTTCAGGAAATGATTTATGGAACTTTGAATAGTCCATTATTGGTATACATAATAACCTTATTATCTTGTTTTCTTGAATTGAGATTTTATGCCATAAATTGCATACCACTACTATAAAAAAAAAATTTTTTGAGGATTCTTCAGATAAGAGCCATGATTAGAGTTACATTACGACATACAAAATCTTACTATGATTTGAAGATCTTAAATGTTTTTCAAAAGGTATTGTCATGATTTGAATATTGGAATAAAAGAATGATCATTTGAGGATATTAATTTGCATCCGCAGAGTCGGGATGATTTATATTGATTTCAAAATCGCAGAGACGAAATGCTGTGTTACTGATACCATGTTGATGTTGAGGAAAATTAAAATATTTTTGAGATAAATTGTGTTGAGTTAGGAATCCACAAATTGATATGATTTGATAAATGAGAAAGAGATTTGTTTTGGTCTTTATGATAGACCCTTGTGATGTTGTGGTGAATTTTCTAACGCGTTCTGAGCTAGTCGGGGAGTATTACTTAGCACCGAGAGGGAAATTTAGTATTTCCCTAAACCTATGTGCCACCATAGGGTTGTCGATGATGATATTGTTGGCCAGAGAGCCGAATTATGATTATGAAAGCTTTAAGGTTGTACTCCCAGGCAAGAGTACAACACTTCCACCAATGGGAGTGCTCTCCCTAGGAGGGAAAACGTTGGTATTCCATGCGGCTCACGTGGGGTTGTTGGTTATAAGAAACTCCCCTATCCATAAGTGTATGTTTCTTGAACTATCGAGTCACTCTGAGTCTTGAGTTGATGAGTTTGGTTGTCTATGATGAGTCATGAGAATTTATGATGAATATTGATGATTTTATGATGATTTATTGGATCTTACTTATGTTTTCCTCTCTATAATATTATGAGAAGTATGGATAATGAAATTCAAGACATGTGAGTGTTCATTTTCCATATGCATGTTTTACAAAATCAAAGATATTATTCAAATTATTGCATGCACCCCCACATATTCAGTTGCTTATAAGGAGTCTTGGTGAGTTACGTAACTACTTCCCACGATTTCTGTGTCAGTATAAATCTTCAGGATTCAGGGGTGTGAGTGTACTCGATTGATCAGTGTTTGTATCCTGTGATTCAGTAATGCAGTACCCCAGTACAGTAGTGAGTTTCAAGGAAAGTAAAGTGGTATCCGAGCTATGGTATCTAGAGTCGTTATAATTCTTATAGTGGTTGTGAATTATGCATTCATATATGTGTACTCGTTCGTTATTCTCATGATTATTCTGTTGATTAAATATTCATGCATAAGCTTTTGCATTTAGCCTTCCCTGCTTGAATACTCAGTATATCTTAGTACTGACGCATTCGCGCTATGGTGTTCTTTTATTTTGGGGCACCATAGGTTCAGAGGACTGAAACTTAGAGCATCTTAGAAGTCACTTGTATAGTAGCAGTAGGTGTAGCAGTGAGTCCTCATCATCTGAGGATGTTGTTATTACAGTATTTGATTTTAGTAGACGGAGTTAGTTGGGGGAATTGTCCCTTCAACTCTACATTTCAGGCAGTGTAGAGGTTTTTCAGAAAGATATATTTGTATGTGGTTTAAGGTATTGTATATTTCTAGATATTTGAACCTTATGGCAAGTGTTAGCCAGTTTTTGCATGTATTTTATTATATTATGCAGTGAACAGGTACAAATATCAGAAAAAGGGTTAGCTTGTGGTCCTTTGGGATCATAAATATAGTGTGGCATTTCGGTTCTCCGGAATCGGGACGTTATACTTTTCCATTAGTTCTTTCATAGTCTAATGCCTAGAACTTTCCTGAGCTATTGATATGGTCTTCTAGTGGACTCAATAGGACAGGATAATAGGCCGCCTTGTACTTTTAGCTCCCTTAGCCTAAATAAATAACCCCACCAAATAGATTTTTATCTCATTTGAACCCGTCTTCTGCCTTTAGGAGTTATTTTTTTTCAATTTCTATAACTTTCATTTACTCTTCGTAGGGGGTTAGCATCCTATTCTGACCTTGGCCTAATATTTAGGTATTGTACACTTTAACTTAGGCAAAACACCTAAGTTGAGGGTGACTTTTTTCAAGGTGAAAATGCCAAATGGAAAGTCAGTGTAAATTTTAATCTAAAAGCTTTTGGCCCTGATCAAGTCAAAGATATTGTGCACCTTAACTGAATGCATCAACATAAGTTGAGGGTGGCTGATGTTTATCTTCTCCCCTCCCCCGCCCACACCCAAAAAATCAGAAAAAAAAAAAAGGGGGAGGGTTTATACCTAATGAAGACCCTGTTATTGGAAGTAGTAATAAGTTGATCTGGGCTATAGAAATGCCAACGCAAGGAGAGTTAAGTCTTAATGAGTCACTTTATCAAAAAACATATCCTTACCTAACCTGAAGCATTATTACAAGCCTAGAAAAGACCTGTTTAATCCCAGCGAGTCGACCTTGAGGAGGTGTCGTATGGCTATGGCAAGCCTATGGGTATTTTGACTATTCTTGTAATTTATTTAATGAGTGTGAGAGTTTAGATTGTATCCACATCATGTGATGAGTGGTGGATTTCATTGTTGTGAGGGCAACTGGAGTTTCACTGAGTTTTGTTGTTCTCTGTAGGATATGACATCCATGTTTGTGTGCTGAATTATGATCAATGTCGGGTGTAGACCGTGATGTGTTAAATTTATATAATTGAAATGATGAGTGAATAGTTGCATCAAAATATTTATTTGGTTAGTTGCAGGTCATTGCATTGTTCATGTTCGCAATTAGGTGCTAAGTTGCTTGAGGACAAACAATTATCTTAATTTGAGGGTGTTGATGTTCCGACTTTTGACAAAATATTTAGCATCATCTTCTTGGGAAAATTGGATGTTTTCAAGAAACCAAAGTGGTATTTAATGAGTCTTTTAATGTTTCAGGGAAAGGAATGAACCATAGAAGAAACTTGGAAAAAGTAGCAAAAAAGGGAATTTGATGGTTAAAAAGGTGGACCGTTAGTCTTATGATGGACCACCAGGTGGATCGTCAGGCTTAATCAAAACATGGCTTCCCGAAGGAATCAGTGACGGATCAAATAGTGGACCATCACTCTTGCGATAGACCACCAGTTGGACCATCAGGCCTTATCCAGAAACCACTCTTCTGAAGAACTCAGTGATGGACCAAATGATGGACCGTCAGACTTTCAACAGACCACCACTTTGGCCGTCGAGTTGGATGCGGTTTTTCTGATTTTAAATTTTAAATTCATTTTTACCTAGGTACAAATAAATACTAAATTTTAGGGTTAGCAGGGGAACTTTTTATCTTTTACAAGTTTGACATCTATAAAAATTCTCTGTAACCTAGTACTTTGGGGATTGAAGCATATCTTTGGGGAAGTTAATCATTCAATCTTTTATTGAAGATTCAAGAACTGATTCTTGAGATTTTCGTAAGTGAATTCTAAATCTATTTATGAATAATACAAGAATTATTTCTTCTTTGTTTATGGAATTTTGTGGCTAAGTTCCCATAACTAGGGTTATGGGATCCTTAATGTGAAAATCATCTATGGGTTGTGAATCAAATTGAGTTCCATGAATAACTAATAATGTATAAATCTTTCTTCATGTTAATGACTTTTCTTGGTTGCAAACTTGAGAAGTGAGCCCAAGAACATCACGTGTCTGAAAGGAAAGTGTTTGTTGGGAAAAAAGAAGTGTTTACATGAATTCTAAGGGCTTTAACCTTTGGATTAATGGAAAATGCCTTAACAGGATTAGCTTACATGAGAAAATGGTTGAAAGAACAATGTATCCTTTGAGTTTAAGAGGATTAGAGGATAATCTATCCACTTAGATTGAGAAACTAAGGGATAAAGAATAGGATTCAACCTTTTTTGCAATTGAATTTGTTAATTGGAACTCTTAAGTGATTTACAACCCTAGTTGAGCTTGCAATTTGGTAACCATAACCCTAGTTTGTTTAATCTCATTAAGTTACTAATTTCAAAGAGAATCATTCGTTGGAATACTCTTATTATAATCAATTACTTTATAAGTTACAAATCAAAACCTCCCATATTCAGGAACCTCTGATCAACATTCCAATAATGATTACAATACTTAGTGAGCACAGTATTCCCTGTGGGATTTGACACCCAACCTAGTTGGGTTCTATATTTGACAGCGACCGCTTACATTTTCTTACGAGAGTTGTAATTTGGGCCTATCAGGTATTCAAGAAGTACTTGTACATATTTATCATTGTCCTTTTTAATGAAATCCTCGTTTAATCTCAAAGTGGAAGAAGATGCGGACAACTTGAGGATTATATTGTAGTCTATCAAAGATAGCAAGTTATTTTCTAAGTTTCACAATTATGAAATTTTTTCTAAATCAATAGCATTATTTGGTCATATCATTTTTTTATCAAGGCGTTCGATTTGATCCTGAAAGACCAAAGAAGTTTGTAATTAGCCTAGACCCATCTCCCACATAGATATAAGGATTTTCTTGGGTTTAACTGGCTAATTCAGATAGTTTAATAAATGGTTTTCCTCTATTGCTTCTCCTATGTCTAGACTGATATAGAAGAAATTTAAATTTCTGTGGTTTGATTCATGTTAGAAGAGTTTTTAGTATTTCAAGACAACTCACCACCACTGTAATAATGACTCTACATAGGGTTCAAATTGTTTTGTGGTTTCTTGTGATGCTTCTATAGTTTGAATTGGTTGTGCATTGATCCATCATGGCAAGGTTATAGCATATTCCTCTAGCTGGCACAAGCCTAATGAGAAGACTTACCTGACTCGTGATCTTGAGTTGGCAACCATTATTTATTTAGTAGAGATTTATAGGCATTATCTTAATAGGGTCTATGTTAATGTATCCGCTCACTGATCACAAGAGCCTTTGGTATATGTTGTACCCAAAAGATCTAAATCTTTATTTGAGAAAGTGGCTAGAGTTATTGAAAAATTATGATATGAGAGTCTTGTAATATCGAAGTATGGAGAAGGTTGACGTTGATACTCTTAGTAGATCGTCTACATGATGTTTTGCGTACATTAAGGATGAGAAAAAAGGGTTAGTTTATGATGTTCATCAACTTTTTATATTGGGATTTTGATTGGTCAACTCAATTGATTATAATGACATGATTTAAAAAGTTTAGAATCCTATTTAATAGCTAGGGTGAAATCAAATGAAGATATTGATTGCATTTTCTGTATGTTAAATGGAGTTGTCCAAAGTCAAAAGGTCAAAATTTTCTCCAAAGAGGGAGATGGTGTTATTCGTTGTCAAGGAAAACTATGTGTTTTAGAGTAGATGACTTGAGATGGAAATCACTAGCAGAATCTCACGATTCTCGACATTCTATTCGCCTAGGTTAAACTAAAATGAATGATAATTTATGAGAAGTCTATTGGTGTAATGGCATGAAAAAGAATATGGAAAAATTGGCAAAGTGTCCAAATTTCTAGAAGGTTAAGGTTGATCACCAGAGCCCTTGTGGTATACTTCAGGATATCAGTGTTCCAACTTTGAAGTAGGAAGTGATGAATATGGACTTCATTATATGGTTGCCTCATACTCGTTGATCATATGATTACCTTTGGGTTATTATGGACTGGATGACTAAGTTGACACAATTTCTGCTAGTTATAACTTCAAATTCAGTTGACTATTATGGTAGGCTCTATATTAAATAGTTGTTTGAAATGCATGGAGTCACTTTGACCATTATTTCAAATAGGGGTATTCAATTTACCTTTCGGTTTGAAAACATGTTTTAAAAGGGTATTGATATCTAGGTTCATATTAGTATGGATTTTCATCCACATGCAAATGGTTAGGCTAAAAGGACTATTCAAATATTAAAGGATATTTTGAGAGAATGTGTGATCGATTTAAGGTGGAGTTGGCATGATCATTTACCTTTAATTAAGTTTTCTTATAATAATAGCTTCACTCCAGTATTTTGATGGCCCTATTTAAAGCACTTTATGGTAGTAGGTGTAGATATCCTATTAGTTTGTTTGAGGTTTGTAAATCTACATTGTTAGGGACAAATTTAGTTCATGAGTCTATGGAGAAAGTTTTGCTAATTAGAGAGAGGCTAAAAATTGCTCAAAGGCACCAAAAGTCCTATACAAGTGTAAGAAGGAGGGAACTAGAGTTCTCTATTGGTTATTTGGTTTACTATGAATTTTACAAATGAAAGAGGTGAAGCAATTCAAAAAGAAAAGGACTATCCATCCCTGATGTGTTGGTGAATATAAGATTTTGGGTAACTATGGCAACTTAGCAAATAAGTTGAAACTGCCTATAGATTAAGCACTAGTGCATCCCATTTTTTTATTTGTCCTTGTTAAAAAAATGCATTGGTGATCCAATATAGGTTCTGCCATTAGAGAGTATGCGTGTAAAATATGTTTTTCTTATAAGTGGTCCCAATTGAGATCCTTGATTGTAAGGTTCGTAAGCCAACATGTAAAGAGTTAACTTACATAAAGTTTCTGTGGAAAAATCAGTCAATTGAGGGAGATACTTGGGAAATAAAGGTAGATAATATGACCAAGTACCCTTTTCTTTTCTCTTTGAACTCAGTTCCACCTGGAGGTAATAGTTTCCTCTTAATATAACGAAGTCTTGTGTCACGAAGTTTTTATTATGTCATATCATACATTCATGATTTTTCTGAGTCCACATTACCATTACATACTCAATTATCATATCAGTATTAAGATCTTATATATTGAACATGGAACTTGCAACTCTTTCCCTAACATTTCAACTTAGTTTTCATTCAGGATGAATGATCCTAAAGAGAAGATATTGTAAATCTCCCAAAATCCAAGCCCATATTAGAACCATGCTTCAAGTGCATATTGAATAAAACATCAGGTTTTGATAGTGTGATAAGTGATTTAGACATATATTAAGGAGACAAGTAACTCCTAGCTCATAGCCAAGTCCAAACCTCCCTGACCGATTGATTTCTTGTGAAGTATCTTGCTATATTCAACATAAAAAATGCATAACTCATGGGTTCTAAAGTATTTTTGAGCTCAAGACCCATCAAATTTTAGATATTTGAATTATCTTTCAAACACATCAAGTTTTTCCTTGATTTCAATAAAGTAAAAAATTATGCTTAGTTTAACAAATGGTGTTTGTCCGCTAGAGCGTGATTACTCGAGTGATGAACCATCACATTTGTGAAGGCTTGTAAGTGCAAGCCCTAAGGCTTAAGTAGTTAGACATGAATTTGGTCATTTTGTGATTGTTCGAGTGACGTTCAGTCAAGGAATTGATGGTCCATCATATAAACCATCAACCCAAATTTTTTGGTCCTATTTTAACATTTTCAAAGGGATTTTTTTGGTGGTTTTTCACTATTTTAACACCAAAATTAACTTCCAAAGTTAACTCAGTTCCTTAAGTTAATTCACCTTTCAAGCTTAGGGTTTCCATGGAAAAGTGTAAATTGATTTTGTTTTTAGTTTCTTTCTTTGAATAAACCATGTTAAAATGTTTTCCCATAAATTTGAGAATATTTCCATGCTCATAATTATTATGTCTCATGATTTTGATAAATTTTTGATCTTGGGTTGAGTTATGAAATTCCTTATTATATTCAAAATATAGAATTTTCATGATTAGGTGCATTCTTCAAAGATGGTGGGTTATGAACACTCGGTGACCTATGATATCATGAATTTTTAGTTGAATATTATTATCTTTAGTTTTGATGATTTAGAGTGCTTTCCGATAAATCAATTACCTTTCAATTTAAGAATATAATTATGGTTGAGTTTTTTAGTATATCGGTTTACTTTAAATTGGGAGCAGTACTTAGAACCAAGAGGACAAGGGTTCAAATAACCTAAGTCCCAAAATACATGCCACAATAGGTTAAAATGGTTCTCACTAGATGAGGGTATCTTTCTTGCCTTTAATGGGATCATGAATGTATTCACACCAATTATAATGACCCTTCAGGTCATTTTTCATATTTCCATTGTTTTGTCGTTAAATCTTTCTATAGCTACCCCAAGTTTTTTATGACTTTCTAGAGCTGAAAGTTTAGTTACCAGGTAGTTCGTTTGGTTGCTAGATTTAATTCTCTATTTTGAAGACTTTGCCGGTTCTAAATGGTCATCGGGAAAAAACATCAATAGGATAATCTTTTTTACAAATTCTGATTGCACTAACGGCTCCAGAATATTGATTTTAGGCTCAATGTACCTTTGATTTGGGTCTCGAGACACTCAAGTTCATTTTGACATATTATTCAAAAAGTTAAATAAATGAAATGAGTATGGGACCCACATTTGGTTGAAATAACCTCGGATGGAAATTCTTAGCACACCAATGTATTCAAAGCATTGAATTTTGCGTGGTTACATAGTTCATTTGTGTATATGATATTCCAAACCAATCTTAATCACTTTATCGAGCCTATTTTAGACATGGAAAATTTGGTGCATTAGAAAATTTTGTGCCCCCTCAATTGCGATATCTATGTCGTGATCATAGCATGTCTGATCTAGCCATCTTGATGCAATTTCAAGGACCTAGTTGTGATTTCAACTCGCGTATGTAGACCCAATATGGTGCGATAACGATAGGGACACCCAAATGCTTGGATTAGGAATAAATAGACCCACTTATGTTGCAATTTAAGCCATTTTCTCCCAATTCTTGATAGCTTAAACCCTATAAAGTGAGATTGTGTGGGATTGAAGATTGTGGGTGACTTGGGATCTTGATTAACAATTATTTTTCAATTATCTTCTGATTTAAGGTAAGAATTCACCCTTTTCTTATCGGAATTCATTGATTTCTTGCTCAAAACCCCAAAACCGTTAGGACATGATTTTAGCCCCAGTATACCTTGGTTTTCACCCAATATTGAGGGTAATGATTGCTTAAGCTTATGAAAATGTTGTGTTGGTTTCGAAAATGATGCAAGTGAAAATCCCTCAAGGCCAATCACTAGGAGCCAAGCCAAAGAACTACATGATTTAGTAGTTGTGTTTTCTAAAAGTGAAGTGTTACGGAAAGTTTAGATTCCTAGCAAGAGATGTCATATGTTGTGAATATATTTGGAAGGCCATAATGACAAGGAGAAGAGTGGGGATCACTAGTTTGGCATGACTAGAGGGGTGAATAACCATCACCATGGTCACTGGCCATCCCTAGGACCATCAGAAAGAAGCCCATACTAGCAGCACACTGGTTAAGGGAAATGGCCAGAGAGACTGACCTTCCCAATTGTGACTAGCCATCCCAGTGATCATCCCAGCTAGGTAGCATAGACAAATTGTGGGCTTTTCTCCTTTATTGGTAGGGTCACTCTTGGGCCTTAACTTAGACTATAAATAGAAACTCCTAGGGTATTTTCACTAGTTTTTGTTTAATATTAAATGAATATTCCCCTAAGAGTATGATTTGTGAACTTGTATTGAATATTTGTATTGAAGCGGGGGTTTTGAGGGAGTTGAATCCCTCTTGGTACACATCAGAGATTTAGTGCTTGAATCTATCAGATTAAGAGTTTTTGTGTTTAAAACACTCAATAGTTCTCAATTTCTTAATAGTATCTTGTGTAAATTTCTCTATCTTATATCTTGGATTGATTATGCTTAGTTTTATCGTTAGTTCCTTTATCCCACAACTTCAATTACAAAATTTGGTATAAGATTCGAGCTTAGGATCGTTATAACAAATCTAGTCTTGGGTTTGATATCTCAAAATCACTAGAAAAGTAACATCCACATTTTGGGTTATTTTGGAATTTTGAGTTTTTGATTTTTGTGTCTTTTTGTGTTTCTAGTGCTAGAATAGTGTTCTGTAGTACTATTTGAGTTATTTTATAAAGTTTGAGTTTAATACAAAATATTTTAAGAATCCCACCATTGTTAAAGCTTATGTTTGAAGAAGGAGAAAAGGTCACCTTCGGCTTCAAGATCGCACCCAATCTCTAGAATCCAGTCAACATTATTTTGGATTCAGCAGTGGTAACTAGTACTCAGCTCTGCACTAAACAGGTTGAAAAGTGTAATATGAGTACCAAATCCATGGATACTCAGAGGAATCATAGATTTGTTTCCAGTATTGGAAGTTTAAAATCTATTCAGAAGTAGTTCTTATCACACTCCATTAAAAATCAACTTTAGTACTTTGAAGGAGAACAATTCAAAACCTTTTAGGTTTCTAAATATGTGGTTGAAGGAGACGTCTTGTATAAAGATTATAAAAGAAAACTTGGTAACATATGTGATGGGTAACGCGTTCATAATGTTTCATCACAAAATGAAAAGAGTGAAGGCTGCTTTAACACAATGGAGCAAAGAATGCTATGGTAACATCTTTTAAGAGATTGAAACTCTAGAAGAAGTTATTAGCGTGAGGGATAAGAAGTTTGAGGAGTTTACTTTAGGAATAAATAGAGAGCTATTTTCTGAAGCACAAGCTGAACTTAATGTGCAGCTTAGCAGAAAAGAAGACTTTTTGAAGTAGAAAGCAGGATTAGTTTGGTTCAAGGATGGTGAGAGAAATACCAAATTATTTCACACTGTGGTGAAAGAAAGAAGAAGAATAAACAAACTGAAAATAATTCAAAATTTAAGGGCGAATGAGTGGAAGATCAAAATCAGAATGTAGAAGCGCTATTCAGTTTTTCCAAAAGCAATTTTCTAAAGGGGAAGAGAGTATTGATTTTAATATGTTGGAGGAATTACCAACAATACTGATTGATAATCAAAATGGAGATCTTAATGTGCCAGAGTTGTAAGAATTAAAAGAGGTTGTATTGGGGCTGAATAGGAATAGTGCATTAGGGCCAGATAATATGACTAGAGTATTTTTTCAGGATGCTTAGGAAATTATAAAGAAAGATGTTCATAAAATGGTGGTTTCTTTCTTATGTGGGTATGAATTACCAAAATTTGTAACTTATACAAACTTGGCGCTTATGCCTAAAAAGTTCGTGATCAATAATTTTTTAGATGTGAGGACTATTTATCTGAGTAATTTTGTTAACAAAATATTTTCCAAAATATACATGAAAGGATCAAAAAGTTGTTTCCTGATATTATATCTAAAGAGCAAGTATGGTTTGTTCAAGGAAGGAGCATTGCAAAGAATATCCTAGTGGTTTAGGAGATCATACTGATATTCTAAAAAAGTGGTAAGATTCCTAACTTGGTGATTAAGTCGCACATTATAAAAGCTTATGATAGAGTTGATTGGTTGTACCTTACTAAAGTGCTGAGGAAAGTGAAGTTTAGTGAATTATTAATTAATATGGTATATAGATTGGTGGGAAACAATTGGTACTCTATTTTATTGAATTGTTAGCCAAAGGGTTTTTTCATATCATATAGGGGGTTGAAGCAAGGTGATCCCTTATTACCTAGTCTTTTTATATTTTAGCTGTAGAAGTTGTATCCATATCCTTAAAATCACTGATTCTTACTAAATATTTAAAGCTTTTTAGGATACCAAGAGGAAGTCCAAAGGTGAATCATTTTGCTTTTGCTAATGATATGATCATCTTGTGCAAAGCTGATCTGACTACTTTGCAAAAAGTAGCATCTACTTAAGATAAATATGAAAATTTGTCCAGATAAAAGATCAATAAAGAGAAGAGTAAAATTTATATGCATAAAAGAGTGTCTCACGGGGTAGTGGTAATGGCTGAAGTTGTTATAGGGATCATTAGGAAAGATTTTCCTTTCATCTATCTTTGATGCCCTATATTTCATATGAGGAAGAAGAAAGATTTCTATTAGACGACAATGAATAAGATTAGCAGAAAATTATGAGGTTGGAAAGGAAAGTTCTTGTCATTTGGGGGAAGAGCTGTACTTATTAAGCATATCATACAAAGTATTCCCATTCGCTACCTTTCTGTCATGAACCCTCCTTCTAATTTTTTGAGATGAATTCAGAAGATATTTGTTCAATTTTTGTAAAGTAATCCTATATGTGGAAAAAGTAGGCATTGGGTGAGGTGGAATTCTTTATGTTTTCCAGAAGATAAAGGAGGTTTGGGGTTTAAAAGCGTTTAGGATGTGTCTATGGCTTTGTTTTGCAAGATGTGGTGGAACTTTAGAACCAAATACTCTATTTGAAGTAGGTTCATGTAAAAAAAATACTGTAGAAAACATCATCCAAATGAGATAGTATGGAAAATAGGAGCTAGATCTCAGGTATGGAAGAAAATGTTGCATGTTAGGGAATTAGGGGAGCACCGTATTCTCTGGAAGATCAGAGGAGCTGATTCTAATATCTGATTTGATAACTGGATTGCCATTGGTGACTTATATAACATTTTGTAGGACAGTATACATTGGAATAATAGAGTTCAAGTGGTAAAGGATTTAGCCAAAGAAAGATAATAGGATGAGCAGTTGTTGGTCCATATACTGCCTCAAGAAGTTGTTAATCACATCTTGAAGAAACTCAACCCTACAATTGTTGAAGGATGAAGAGATATTCATATTTGGATGCTAGAAACTATTGGAATATTTACAGTTAAGTCAGTATGGAAGTATATTAGATAGAGGCAAGAAAAGAACAAGATCTACAAATAAATTTGGGTTAAAGGATTACCTTTCAAAATAGAATTTCTAATGTGTAGACTATCGAAAGGAAAGGTACTAGTGGATGATACTATGAAAAGATGGGGATTTTAGGGACCAACTAAATGTTGGTGTTGCACTAATATTGAATAATAAATAATTACTAATGTGTTTCTGAGATCACCCTTAGCAAACAGGACGTGGTCCTACTTTGTTTCTTTTGCAGGTGTTCTAACTGAGGGATTAACATTCAGGGAAACTATTCTAGCATGGTGGAATAAGAAAGTAAGGGTTAGATTCAGACCTTATTTCCACTCTATTCCAAGCATGATCATATGGGAAATATGGAGAAGAAGAAATAGTTTGAAGCATGATGGGAAGAACTTGTCTCTACATAGAGTAATTTTCAATATTATAAGATATGTAGGATTGTTACTCAAGGTAAGAAATCCAAGACAAGTCTTTCCCAGTAGCTGGCCAGATATACTAAAGGAACCAGGTGGGAGAAAACCAAAGATAAAGATTCTTAAAGTTATGTGGAAGCTTCCAGAGATTAGGTGGGTTAAACACAATACAGATAGGGCATCAAGAGGTAACCATGGGGTCAGCTCATATGCTTTCTGTTTAAGGAATGAGGAGGGAGACCTAATATATGCAGAAGGAGCTAAATTAGAACATAAATATAATGTAAAGGCTGAGGCTTATTCTATTCTACAAGTAGCATTCATGTAGATAAAACATATAAGCGAAAAGTGATAACTCAAACTGATTCTTTACTTATGTAGAAAGTACTAATCAGGGAATAGAATTGTCCTTAAAATGTAATAGAATATGTTGAGCAGATATGAAAAATAATAAATAGCAAGTAGGTGTAGTATAACCATATTATGAGGGAGGGAAATCAACAGGCTGATCATCTGACTACTCTATCCATTAACAAAAGGGATTTCACAATTTCAAATTCCCAATAGTTATAGGTAATTGGCAGAAAAATCGTTAACAGTGACAAGTTACAATGACCATACATAAGAATGAGAAAAATAAGAGAATAAACAGGCTGAGTAGGCTACAATGTACAAAGTTGATCATGCATAAGATGATATTTACAATCATAAAACCCACAAAAACTAGAAATAAGATTCCTAGCCTAATTTATGCCATCCATCAAAAAGGAATCGCAACAAAAGGGAAGGGTCATGTGAGATACTGGCAGCTGAAACACCTAAAAGGAGAATTGCAGTCTAATTACTTGTGGGTCCGAGCATTCCACTATCTCCATCCCAGAAGTAACAACAACAATGGTTAGCATAAGGAAAGTATAACAACATAGGAGCTCAAAATAAAGATGAAAGGAAAGATGAAGAGCTTATTTTGATCTAGAATACCAATCAGGACCTGGAACCCTCAACATTGCACAAAAATAAGAACATCATCCCATCGATCGGAGAACACACCTGGAAGCAAAAAAATAGTCTGTTAATGGTAGAGAAAATAAAATTGAGAGTACAAAAGATGAGGAATAGACTACTTTTGAGATCTGATATGCATAATTGTAGCTTCATTCCATGGTACATTATTGATAATCCACAACAGATACATTATGATAAACAAGTTAAACATAGTGAAGGCCAATAATTTTTGGGTAGAGTAAGGTTTTGCGGTGATGAAGATGGGAAATGATATTAGGAAACCCTTGGATATATTTATATGTAATAACAATCGGGATAGGGACGGGTATTTATTTTCATTGGGTTGGGCCTTTAGCTTCTGTCATCTTTTTTAATAAGGATAGGTTGGTCCATATAGTGTAAAGACAATATTTTGTTTTGGTATTTATTAATAAAATCCTGAAATAAAATTTAAAAAGATAATATAAGAATAATAATGACGCAAGATAAATAAGCTAGGTCAAGTAAAAATACAAACCTAGAATAATGCTCTAAACATTGTAAGTAAATAAACAACCTGAAAAGATAATAACATAAAAAGATGCATAACTATTACTACAAAATTAGGGCCCATAAGCCAGTAAGTGCGAAAAGTTAAATAACCCAATGTGGGCCCAATAAGCTCAGAGGGTGCAGTAAAGAGAAGAAGTATAGAAATATACTAAACAACCACCTCTCGAAGATAATAATTGTGAACCCTTTCATAGCATAAATATATCATGAATAACCTCTTAATGATGGACTCAAATTGGAATTGATATCATCATCATCATTTTTGGAGTTAAACCAGAACTCATGTCATGAACAATGTCGGAATCAAACTGGTCCTAAAATTATTAATCAACGGATTTGAACTGGAACTAGTATCAACTACAAGTACCAATGTTGAATCATTATCATGTATATATCCTATTCGAACTCCAAAAACTTGCATTCAAAATATATAACACGCCTAGTAAGTCTAGTAGGAACTAATGATAGTCTTAGCCTAAGGTGGGCCGGAGGGCCCAGTCTTAATCTCTAAAATTCATTCTATGACAAATTCCAACCAAACAAATGTAAGGTATCTAATTTCACTACTAGATATTAATAAGACATGTTTTTGTCCTAAGATATTAATTTTACCCTAAGAATAAGTAATTAAGTCAACCATGCTAAATTTATGGTTTCTAAATTGACTAAGAGATCCATGTTACATTAGCAATACATCCAAGCCCTAATTTCCAACCCATATCTAGCATATAACAATAAATATACTTCAAATTAGAACAATTTTGGATGAAAGTAAACCTAGGCTACCTAGACGTAGAAAAATGCCAGGTAATATCCGCTAAATCATCGATTTTCTTTTAAAGAATCTTCTGAAAGATGCCACACAATAAAATGATAATATACTCAATAATATGAGAATAGTGAAATCTATATTGCATTTTTGTGCTTCGGCTCCACAATTACATAAAAATCTCTTATAGGGCTCGCTTACACAATTACTCTTTTGGAATTGTCAACACGTCCCACCATACCAAGGAATATGTACCCTCAGGATTAGGTAAATTCCAAGCTCCTTTGGTGCTAAAATCTACCCACTAATAATCTAGGGATTTTGAGAATTAATAGAGAATTTAACCATGAATTTGATAAAAATTTACCTAGAATTCAGAGAAGAAATTAGTAATCAAAGATCACGAACACCCCAAAATTGCCTATTATTTTTATCCAAAGTTTCCAACCTTTCTAGGGTTTTCCACTCTTGAACTTGTTTTAAAATAGGAGAAAAATATGGCAAATTGGGCATTTAATGGTTCCCAGGTTAAAACTGGTACTGGGATACTTTAGTGGTCAACGCTAAAGCACCTAGGTGCCAATAAAGTGGTTCCCGCCTATGCCAAGCTTGCCGCTAAAATGGACAAGATGGCGCTAAAATGGCATATGATTTAGTAGTCAGCTTGTGGCTTGCTAGGCTAGCCAGGCCATTAAATCTCCTTAAAGGTCACTAAAGAGGACTCAGCTAAAACACCCAGATGGCCGTTTTAACGGATGAACCATCTAAAGACTTTGAAAATTTTCCAAGTCTTCAACAACCCCCACAAAATTCATTCAAAATCCCTTACACATAAACAAACAATGCGACGCTATAAAATTTGAGTATCAATCATAATGGTGCAGTCCAAATATCCATCTATGTTCATTTAAACAAAAAGTAGGTCCAACAGCCAAGTGCAATTTTTCTTAATTACTGGCCAATAGCCTTAAATGAGACAAGAAGCCTTGGGACCCAGCCAAAGGATCCACCTAGCCTAAAATTGTTGCTCCAGAGTTGTTGGAACTATGAGAATTGGCATACAAGGTTTTTTTAATTAAAGATTTTGACTGGTAGCCAATTTAAAGAAGTGAATACTTCAAAATAAAAAATTGAATCTAAAAACTAAACGAATTGTCTAATAACTGAACTATAAGCTCCTATAAGTCAAAAATGACTTGGGGAAGCTATAGGGAAGCTATAAATGGCAAAAAATTATGGCAATATAGAAAATGTCTTGGAGGGTCATTACAATATCCTTTACTAAAAGATTTTTTATCTGCAAAAGTAAAAGGTTAGGATGTACCTGAAGCCTCAAATTGTGAGGATACTAGGCCCATATCTCGCTCTCAATCTCCTAAGTGGCCTCATTCACTAGGCAGTGTCTCTGCTAAACATTAGTTAGTAGAATCTCTGTAGAGTACAACTACCTAACATCTCTATCTTGTATGAAAATTAACTCCTCTTCAAAAGTCAACCTATCATCAAACTAAACTGAGTCCCACTGAAACACATATGACTCAAAGCGAATATACTTCCGCAACTTAGTAAAATGGAAAAAAGTATAGACAACAACAAAATCTATGGGTAAGGCTAACTCTCACCCACATCACCAACTGTACAAAGGATCTAAAAGGGTCTAATATATCTATGACTAATTTTGTTTTTCCTTTCGAAACTCATCACACCCTTCATGGGAGAAAGAATGAATACACGATAACCAACTCTAATCTCAAGTCACGAAGTCTATGCTTTGCATTAGTCTTCTGCCTATTCTGAGTTGCCCTCAACCTATCCTAAATAACCGACTATATCCGACGACTCCTAAAGCAAGTAATTAAAAAGGTGCCTAATCTCAGTGGTTTTAAACTATCAAATGAAAAAATAACAGTATCTACCATATACAAACTTGAATAGTGCCATCTTAATACTCAAATGGTAGCTATTATGATAAGCGAACTCAAACAAAGAAAACTGATTCTCTCACTGACCTCCAAAATCAATAACATAGGGTTGGGGCATATCTTAGAGAATCGAAATAGTTCGCTCTTACTGTCCATCAATCAGAGCGTGAAAGGTTGTACTAAGATCCACCTGAGTTCCTAGCTCCACCTAAAAGGATTTCAAAAAGCTAAAAGTGAACACTGAACCCTAATGTAAAATGATAAACATAGACACACCATGAAAATAGACTATATTACAAATATAGATATGGGCTAACTCCTTGACTTTGAAGAACATCTAAATTGAAATGAAATATGTGGATTTTGTCAACATATCCACAATTACCCAAATATCATCAAAATGATAAGATGTGCGAAGAAAGCAACTAACAAAATCAATGGTGATCCACTCCTAATTTAACTCGGGAATAGGCAATGTCTAAATTAAGCCACCAGGTCTCTAATGCTTGAACTTCACCTACTGACAACATAAGCATTGAGCTACAACGTTTGCCATATCTCTTTTTATGACACACTACCAATAATACTTCCTCAAATCTCTATACAACCTAGTTGTACCAAGATGAATAGAGTATCTATAGTTGTGAGCCTTGTGCTGAATTAACTGAATCAAGTCACCTACCTTAGAAACATAATTGCAACAATCAAAATTTCAAAACACCCTTAGAATCTATGGTAGCTCTCTTGGACTCATCACTCAATACCTGATCAAATATGATGCAAAGTCTCATATCCATAAATTAACGACTCTGAATCTACTTAATAGGGTAGACCTCGCCTCTACACTAGCTAGAATCCAATTGGGTCTAATATATCAAGTCGCACCATCAAGATGGCTAAGGACTGGATGTCTTATACAAATGGCCTTTGAGAAACTAAGTTAGAAGCCCAACTACCCATACTCACCACCTTCTGACTTAGGCATCTTCCACCATGTTTTCTTTGCCTAGATGATATAGGATAGAGATGTCATAATTCATAAGAAACTACATCCATCTACACTAGCTAGACTTAAGCTCTCTATAGGACATAAGATGTTGAAGAATATGATGATCCATGTTGATCTTAAAATGCATGCCATAAGGATAATGCCCCTAATCTTAAGCACAAAAACTACCACCAAAAATTCAAAATAATGAGTGGGATATTAGCACTTGTTCACCTTAAATTTCCTCGATGCATAATTAATATCTCAACCCTGTTGCATCAAAACACAACTCAAGCTAACATGAGACGCATCACAATATATGGTGATTCTCTTATTTTCAACAGGGAGAGCTTGTATAGAATTTGAGGCAAGAAATCATTTGATCTTTTTAAATATTGACTCACACTTCTTAAAGTCCTAGAAAGGAACCTCTGTCTAAAGTAATTTGGTTATTGGCACTATAATAGTATAAAAACCCTCAACAAATCACTAATAGTAACCGACTAAAACAATAAAGCAACGAACCTTAGACGAAGATGTAATCTAGATCCAATCATGCATAGTCTCAATCTTTGTCTCATTCACCATAATCCCATCCTTAGACACCACATATCCTAGGAATGCTATCTACTAGAGCCAAAATACATACTTTTAGAATTTTCCAAAAAGCCTATGATCTCTCAAAATCTGGAGCACGATCCTCAAATACTACATATAATCCTCTCTACTACTCAAATACACAAGGATATCATCAATGAAAAGAATCATAAAGGAATCCAATGAAGGCCTGAACATGTGGTTCTTCAAGTCCATAAATGTTGTTGGGGCATTGGTCAACCCAACAGACATCAACAAGAACTCATAATGAACACAATAAGCTATGAAGGATTTCATTATAATGTCTTTAGCCCAAATACTTAACTTATGGAAATTACACCTTAAGTCAATATTGTAGAACACTGCTTCTCCCTAAAGAAGGTTAAACAAGTTATCAATATAAGGCATAGGATACACCTTCTTCATTGTTTCCTTATTAGGCTACCTATAGTCAATATTTATACGTAAGGAACCATGTTTCTTCTATATGAATGAGATAGGAGTTCCCCAAGAAGATACCCCAATCTAATAAAAATCGTACCCAAAAGTTCCTAAAACTAAGAATTCAGCTCTTTAATCTCAGTAAGAGCCATACAGTAAGGTTTCATACAAATAGGTCGAGCGGATGGATCAAGATTAATTATAAACTAAATATCGTGCCTATCAGAAAGATCAAGTAGATCTATATGAAAAATTCCAAGAAATTCATGAACTATTAGAATAGAGTCAAGTTAAGAACTCTCTATGCTAACATCATGAATATAAGCGAGATAAGACTCACAACTCTTCAAAATAAGCCTCCAAGCCTGAATAAAGAAATAATCTCTATCTGCTCGCGACTAATAGATGCCACCACACAACTAGGGGTATACCTGGAATAGTTATAATAATGGTCTTGACAAAATAATCTACGACAGCATGATATTGAGATAACCATTCCATGCCAAGAATCAAATCAAAATACACTATGACAAGTACAATAAGATCAACCCAAGTATCAAACTATAAAATAATTATATCACATAAAATATAAGCCCAATCTATTATTAAAAAATCATCCATGGGATTAGACACATATAACGACATATATAAAAAATATCACAATAACTCTAACCACAAGGCAAAATAAGTCGACACATTGGAATAAGTGGATCCTAGATCAAATAAAGTAAAAGCTAGTTGATGACTTACTAAAGTCATACTTGTAATAGAAATATTGAAAGACTCAACCTTTGGTCTAGCAAGTATGATATATAGCTAACCATTCTTGCTACATGGATGGGATCCTTATTGTCCTCCTACTTAACTTCTTGAGGACCTCTATAGGCACCCTAAGGACAACTTTGATGACCATTTATACAACATCGCGATAGGGAAGGTACTACCCTAATCAATAGAATAGTTTGGGTTAAAGAAACCATCGCTCTATGATAAGGGAACTCTCTCAATAAATAGCAAATATGTCATAGTTTCATGTAACTTTCAATGCAAAAAATACAGAAATTATGCAAGTACTTAGGTATTCTTCTGAGATATGATATTCTTTGTGCTAATTTTTTAGGTAAATAATGTTCTAGAAAGAAAGTAGAAAAGGGTTGAAGAGTAGCAGAGAAGGCTACCTATGAGCCAACCTATGGATTGTTGGCAGTACCTACGGGTCACAGGTGACCACATAGATTGAAGTCCTTAAGATTCTTAAGATAACTTACTTATTCCAATTCCTACAAAGACTACCTATGAGGCTTAGGTACAATCTATATCCCGTAGGTTGCCTCGTAGGTAGGGGTGCTATAGATTAAAGATTTCATTTAATTCCAAGAGCCTAATTATTCCCGTAGTTATAATTTATGACCCATAGATTGCCTTATGGTTTTGTGTTGACTCTAATTTCCTACACTATTCAGGATAGTTTTTCAAATGTATCTATAAATACCCTTTGGATGTTTTATTATTAGCTTGTGCATACTGTATACACTTCTTACATTGTTTTGTGTTTTGAGACATAATGTTGTTCTTGGAATTAGTGTTCC